>NW_023494803.1:8471777-8626777 GCF_904425465.1 Colossoma macropomum
AGTGCGTGCGACTGAATAAAGAAAGCATCCTGAAGCATGTCAGATGTTGGTGGTTTGAAAAAATGTGTAGGAAAATAGGAAAAACTCAGGTTACAGTGCATAGCTGTGGCCAGGACTGTGGGCAGACATCGGCCTCATCCATGACCGAATATGTTTAATAACTTCAGTCAAATCACCCTTTCAGTCTAATTCACTACAACCCACACACGTAGAGCCCTCAAATGAATTCATATTACTCACTAATAACCAGTCAGATTATGCTTGGAGTCACACACCCACACAGTCTTCCAAATTAAGGCATATTTTGCTGCTTACTAATATTGGGGTATTAATAACATGATTGAATTCCCTGCTAAAGAGGGGAAATCCCTTACAGTGATTTTTGTCGGAGACCAAATCCTCTTATCCAAAACCAGATATGAGGGTCAATTACTTTGAACTGATTTATAGCTGGATCCGTCTTCTCTCGCTAATGTGCTTTCTTCCTGCAGTCAGTGCAAATGACATTCTCTGTTGTAGCACTTTACTGTAGGGCCATGTTCATAAGCCTGTCATGACATACATATATAACATACATAAACATTTTATAAAGGCTTATTACAATAGTCATTTGTCAGAAAGGCTGCTTCTGCCAACTTTTCTATCAAGTTGACACTGATGTTTCTGACATGACACTTTTTTGGGTAAAATGACACTTTGCTGAGGAAAACTTAGAAACTGTTTTTCTCCACAATATCTAGGTAGATTTAGCTAAACAAGCTCTCCTATTGGTTAGGACAGGGGTTGGCAAAGTGGCTCCGGCAAAATTAGATTTTTAGATAAAAATAAAATAATTCTCCTTTGCAGTAAAATAAAGCTCTGCTGATCATTCAACACAGTTTTAACAATATATGGTCCTACATGCTGGAGTCAATGTAGAACTGCTAATTCACACTTTAACAATGAAGGTGGGCGCACAGACTGCTGGTCACCATAGCAACACAGACAACAGTCCCGTCTAGCTAGTGGTTAATGAAAAGGCAAAGAGAAAAATTTAAGACGGACATTGATAATTTGGAGACAAATGGACTTCTTTGCATTATTAATCACTCCAGCTGGTTTCCTGATACGTTTAATCTGCAGCGAGAAACTGTTAAACACTAAAAAGTCACGAAGCTGAAGTCGGATTCTCGTTCAAATTTTCCCCACCACAAGGTGGAACGGGAAAGTTTGAACAAGAAGCTGGCAAAGCTGACTTCAGCCTCGTAAAAAAATCAAACGCTGAGAGACATTTTACAACAAACTCTTAAAGCAGAGCAAAGTAAGTCTGTTTTTGTTTCTATTATATTTTGTAGTCTATACTAACACATAAGCTCATACTGAGACATATTTACAGCCAATATGGTAAAATGGACATAAAATGTTGCAGCTTGATTTGTGGTTTGATTTTTGCTGAAAAGACAAAATGGCTCTTCTTTACATTTGGGTTGCCAACCCCTGGGTTAGGACTTCAAGAGCTAAAGAGAAAACCTGGTTAGATTAACCATCAGCATAATTACAACATCACAGAGGACTCAACCAATCATGTTTTGATTTACAACTTACGGACCAATTTTGTGAGAAAAAAAACTCATCCTAGGCCTTATGGAAGTTCTAGATACATCAGTGACTGTGAATAAGAGCAGCAGCCTAATGAGTGCATTGTTAGAAACGGAAAACTCTGCAATCTCTGAAAGAGTCACTGTGAAACTGCTAAAAGATAAGCTATATGCTAATATGTCTGTCACAAGCTTCAAGTGAAACATGGAATGTCTTTTAGGAGCTTCAAATGTCTGTTTAACCTAGAATGGCCTTTTCGAATTTTCCATCCTGCCTTAATTGCTGCAGCAGCCACATTTTAGTGCCTAAATGCACCGGAATGTAACTGCTGCACTGTTAAAGATGGAACGGAAAATTAGAATAAGAAGCTAACTTCAGCCTCATCAGAAAGTGGAAATGCGAATTAGCGCTAACAGACTAGTTCAGTCTCATAGGGATGCTAGTAGAAGTTAGCATCATCATTGAGGTGGGGTTTATCTCACTGTTTTGACTGAGTTTTGACATTTATGGCCCAAACTGAAGGCCTAGCTCTACTAGGAGAGTTCACTGCAAATGTTATACCTAACAGCAAATTACTTTACCTAAAGGTCAAAGAAAATATGTAACTCATCCATAAACATCTTATAAAGGGTCAAATGAAACTTTACCTACAGAAAATACCAGCTTGGTTCAACCAACCTGACTGTGCAAGCTATATCTCAGCATTATGTCTCTGTGACATACACTGAGCTACAGAGTCAGTTGCATTGTAAAAAAAATGCTGTAAAAATTACAGTACATTACATTCCACTATTGCATTCCTTTAACAGTAATTTACTGAACCATATTAGCAGTAAATAACAGCAAAATAACTGTATACTGTGACTTTAGTGACCTGGACCGTAAGATTACTGTGATGTAGCCATTATTCTGCTGTGCACTTACAGTATAAGAAGTAATCTTCTGTATTTTTACAGAATACCTGTAAAAGTAACACAGCTCAGTACCCAGTAATTTACTGTACATTTGCACATTCGTTTTGGACTTATTTTGCACAGAATATCTCACATATGTATTTTAAAATGTTATTTTCAAGCTTGTAATTTGCATAGACATTATCAAAAAGTTATTTTCGCAATATCAATAAACATTTTTTTGTCAAATTACCATTTTTCCAGCATTTAAACAAAACAAAACAAAGCAAAACAAAACAAAAATAAACCCTGTAAAATGTTTTCATTAAAATGTTTACCCCTTTTTTAATGATCATATTCCATAATACTGTGCTGTATAATGCAGCAACCCAGTAATTTGCTGTTATTACAGAACATATATTGAGATAAGTTACTTTCACAATAAACTAATGAATACAAGATTTTATTGTAAAAAAATACTGTTAAATATTGCAAATTTCTAGCAATAATAAACAGTGTAACAAAACGTTTTATGTCAATACACCTTAGAAAGTGTCTTAAGGACCTGATATAAGAACCAACATCACCTGACAAAGATGATCTGTCAACTTGACATCACAACTGGTTAATGCAATCATCATGAGAAATAACAGTATTTGTGCATGTTTCTGTTTGGTCAGCTCTCATGAAGGGCTTATGTAGGAGGCATGCCCTACAGTAAAGTTCTGTATATGTGTTTTTATTATTATTGTTATTATTATGAAGAAGAAGAAAAAGAAGAAGAACACCATTATCATCTTACGCTATCCAGGCGTACACATGGTTTAAGTGGTACGTATGGGGAGTATATGTGCCCCCAGAATCAGGACTAGATCAGTTGTACTTTTAACTCTGCGGGGCAATTTTACAACACTGAACAATTTAAATGACATGATGTAAATTCCATCAGACCAATATCATGATGCAGCATACATTGCTTCAATGATGCACTGTACCTGTAGTTACAGCAGTGCATGGTTCTGCCTTGGCTCTTGGTAGCGTATATCCCAGCAGAGGTCGCTCAAAGGTCAGGGCACAGTGGTCAGGTCAGAGTCGGTCCATGCAGGAGGAGAAGGCAGGAGAAGCAGATGTGCTCCGGAGATGTGGAGACTCTAATTACTCTCTAAGACACATAGTCTTCTACATGTCTCCTGAAGACTCTTTTCTAAATACCCACAGAGATAGACCTTCTCATCTAAATACCCCACAGAGAAAGATCTCCTCTAAATACCCCTCAGAGGTAGAAATTATCCTCTAAATATCCCACAGATATAGACCTTCTCCCTTAAATACCCCTCAGAGACAGACCTTCCCCTCTAAATACCCAAGAGACAGAGTTAACAGCTGATAATCACTCTCAAGTCCAAATTAATGACAGTATAGTGTTCTCCTCAAACCTGAACCTATTTATCTTGTAAAAACCCCATAGACATTCATCATAAAAGACCCCCTGACTCTTTACTCACAATACTGCAGAGACCCTCTAAATATCCCAGATGCCTTCTTCTAAACGCCACACTTTCTACACTAGTCTTTTTTCAAACTACCCCAGATTCTTTCCTCTAAATGCCCCAGATTCTTTCCTCTAAATGCCCCACTCTTTCCTTTAAATGCCCCAGTCTTTACTCTAAATGCCCCAGAGTCTTTCCTTTAAATGCCCCAGAGTCTTTACTCTAAATGCCCCAGAGTCTTTCCTCTAAATGCCCCTCTCTTTCCTCAAACACCACAGTGCCTTCTCTCAATGCTCCCCAGATTCTTTCCTCTAAATACCACAGTCTTTCCAAAAAAATACCCCCCAGGTAGATCTTCTAGGCATTCCAGACCCTTTCCTACAAATATCCCCCAGAACAATCCTCCAGGTATCCCAGACTCTTTCTGAGGAATACCCCCGAGTCTTTCCTCTAAACACCCCACAGAGAGGCTCTTTCCTCTAAATACCCATCAGCCCTTCTGGATCCTGCAGCTTCACTCATTCCGTCTGGACCACGGCAGAATTGGTCATGCTTCATTTCTGATGATCCTCTCTGCTCTCCCCTTCACAGGGCGTCCCGCACGCATTCTGTTCCACTGAGTCGCTCTGTCCCGCGGAACCTCTGAATCATCCTGTCTTTCTGTGACTCGCGTTTTGAATCTCCTCTTCCAATCACTGACTCAGTGGATTCTGAATCCTCTCCAAAGAACAGTATCTGAGTGACATCAAGCAGAGAGTAAATGCGTATCTGTGGTCATACACACACTCACATGCATCTCTCTTTCTCTCCTACTCTTGTGCTTGTATTTGTACAGCCCCTCCCCTCGCCAGCACCCCCTTTGCAACCACTTATACTAAAACAGCATTATACTTCCCCAATAGTATCTTATAGGTACTGCTATATTACTGCATCACACTACAGCAGGGATGTGTTATATAACCCTATTTCCAAAAAAGTTGGGACGCTGTGCAGAATGTAAATAAAAATAGAATGCAATGATGTGCAAATCATGTTAACCATATTTTTAAAGGAAAATACTACAAAGACAGCAGTTTGAAATGTTGAAACTGAGAAATTTTATTGTTTTTTGAAAAATATTTGCCCATTTTGAATTCGATGCCAACAACACATTTCAAAAAAGTTGGGATGGGGGCCTGTTTACCACTGTGTTTCATCACCTCTTCTTTTAACAACACTCTGTAAGCGTTTGGGAACTGAGGAGACACTGCTGTAGTTTTGAAAGTGAAATGTTTTCCATTCTTGTTTGATACAGGATTTCAGCTGCTCAACAGTTCAGAGTCTCCTTTATTGTATTTTTCATTTGGTGACAGGTCTGGACTGCAGGCAGGTCACTTTAGCACCCGGACCCTTTTAATACAGAGCAATGCTGTTGTAATACATGCAGAATGTGGTTTGACATTGTCTTGCTGAAATAATCAAGGCCTTCCTTGACAAAGACGTCATCTGGATGGTAGCATATGTTGCCAAAACCTGTATCATTCAGCATTAATGGTGCCTTCACAGATGTGCACGTCACCCATGCCATGTGCACTAATGCACCCCTATACCATCATGAAAACTGGCTTTTGAACTGTGCGCTGATAACAAGCTGAGTGGTCTTTGCTATTTTATGTTGAGAAACATTATTCTTCAATTGTTGCACTATTTGATCGTGCGGTCTTTCACAGAGTGCTGAACCCCCCTCATCTTTACTTCTGAAAGACTCAGCCTCTCTGGGATGCTTTTTATAACCAGTCACATTACTGACCTGTTGCCAATTAACCACCAGGTGTTTTTTTAGCATTACACAACTTTACCAGCCTTTTGTTGCTCCTGTCTCAACTTTTTTGAAACGTGTTGTTGGCATCAAATCATCAAAAAGTGGTTCTATTTAGCACCAAAAAGGGTTCTTCTATTGTTGCAAGCTTGACATTACCACAACAGCAGAACCCTTTTTGGTGCTATATAGAACCCTTTTTAAATAGCTTCTATATAGAACCATCTACAGCACATTTTTCATCAATCTGAAGAATGCTTGCATGATGCAGAGAACCCCTCATGCAAGCATTCTTTGTGTGTTCATGCTTCTATACAGAACCATTTTCTTTACTAAAGAACCCTTGAAGATCTTTTTACGAGTGAACTGTAACAGTACACAGTATGTTATACTGTTGACACAAAACTGTATTATACTAAATCAGTTATGTTATACTGGTATAATACTATACTGTAAGAATATACTTTATACTGTGTTATAATACTGCAATACTACACTCAATGAGGCGTTTATAACACCTCTCTCTCTCTCTGCTGTCTTTTGTGTAGACATTCCTCCAATAGTGACTGCTTATACAAATGAACTCTCCCACATCTGAACAGTACTGATAAAGAGACCCACATAAGATTCACATATTTTGTTCATTTTTGGATTTGCTGTAAGACTGGCAACTTTCCTATGCTACGCTAATTCTGGGCTGAAGCATCGGTTACTTGTTTTGAAACATCAATTAGTTCTATTAGGAAAGATATGATGTGACCCACAATGGCAAACACTTTCAGACACAAAGGCTTTTCTACTGCTTCTATTGCTCATAACTGCCTCTTTATAAGCAGCACTTAAAATGTTCTTGAGTCAGTATTTCATTCAGCTGAGAATGCGCTGCAACCCTGACACTTCTCCTCATTCTCACAATCATTCTTCTTGTGGGTTTTGAACATGTACATGTCCAACCGCAATGGGAATAACATTTGTTTCTCTCTCTGTTTCATTCTCTGTCATTCTCTCTCATTAACTCTCCCTCTGAAACTCACAGGACAACAATACATCACACCAAAATATCCAGACAGTAGACAATAGGCTCACATAACCACAATACAAGTGGTTAATGAAGCTTTGCTCTGCAAACCAGTATGTAATATTCCCATCAAATCCATTAAAGTGAATCTAATTTACACCAAATTACATCAGCCAGTTCAGCTTCAGCTTCTTTAATTTTCCACTATAAGCTAATGTACCTAACAAGCCGACCAATTAACCTAAAGTTGTTTAAATTTAGATCTGCTATAACACATCCCAGCAGAAATTCCACACTGACTCTTCGGTAAAGCCCCCTCTCGTTCCCAGAAGCCCTGGGCTAGCCCCCCTCAAACCCAGCTCTGCACGTTCTCCCGACTCAAAGCAGACCACATCAAGAGACGGAATCACTTTGGGATTTCTGTGCAAAATACGCTGGGAAAGGTCTCCGTGGCACGAAACGGGCCACTGTCGTAATCTGCGTTGCTTTTGTTGTGCTGTTTGTTTTGAAACTGCGGTCAGGTGGATTTCTTTTGTAGTGCGCTATGGAGAAGAATCTGGAGAACAGAGTTTCGAGACCAGGGTCAGACGTATGAAACTTCTCAGGGTGGAATTCTGGAATAAATTTTTGTGCTTCATATCCAAATGGGTCCCAATCCTAGTCCTACAGACTCAAGGTTCTACATAGACTGTTCTCTCTACTCTAACATGCCTTATTCAAAAACCAGCTGCTTATTAAGCTATTCATGAACTGAATTAGAGGTGTGAAGAGTAGGGGAATCACTGTCCTACAGAGTACTTATACCCAAAGACCTCGGGTCACATCAACACACTGCCTGTCAAAAGTTTAGGCTCATTTCATTTTCTTTTGAAATGTTCAGAGTAATATTTGATTTTTATGTTACTTTTCACACATACACACCGCATTATCTAAGCCACTTATCCTCCTGGGTCACGGGGGTGTTATGTGCTGGAGTCTATCCCAGCGGTCACTGGGCAGGAGGCAGGATACCCCCTGGACAGCTTGCCAGTCCACAGACATACACATTCACACTGAGGGGCAATTTAGCATCTCCAACTGGTCTGACTGCATGTCTCTGAACTGTGGGAGGAAACCAACGCTGACAAGGGAAGAACATGCACACAGAAAGGACCCTCGTTGACTGGCCAAGGAATCGAACCCAGGCACTTCTTGCTGTGATGCAACAGCACTGCACCACCGTGCCACCCTGTTGATTTTGAATGATGTAAAAAAAAATCTGCAAAGGTTCTATACACATAAACAGCTACGTGGTAATCCTCTGGGTACATTTAGCTTTATCAAAGTGTCTTCCTTGGTATGAAAAGCAGGTCTTGCCTGAATAACAATGTACACACTTTGTTAAAAGCACTTACATGAGAACTTTTTTTTTCCCAAAGGTGGTTTAAACACTTGAAAGGTGTGAGTGCTGAGATCTCAACAGGGGGATAAAATGTTTGGCCTTTGGCTTTATACATGAGATACATGTTGTTCCTTCAGTTTTGCAAATTTCTGCAAAGAAAAATGTAAGATATAAAAAGCTTTGTTACTGCAAACTGACAAATTATTTTCAGTTTTAAATTTTTGAACATTTTTGACCAAAACTTTTGACCAGCGGTACACAGTAACATAGCTGAAACAACCAAATGACGTTTACGCCTTAGTACTGGGGGCTGTATACTAGGGGTGGGCGATATGACACCAATATAACATCTCAATGCTTCAAGACATTTTCACAAAATGCATATTTGATAAGTGGGAAAGGACAAAAAAGGACCAGCAGTGCCACATTAAAAATACTATGAGACATGATAAATACAGTGATGTTCATTAAACATTTCATATACTGCTCTTCACTAATTAAACAGGACCAATTATGCTCTCTTTGTAATGAAGCATCTAGTTGGTCAGTGTTCATTAAGTATCTACGATATCCCAGATATAAATATGTCCTTATTGCCCCCCTTCAGTATACCACATTTATTTCTATAATAAGCCTCCATATCACAGAAGCTTTGGCACTGCCATCCCCTCAAAGTCCCTTTACTACTACAGTGATGTGAACAGAACTACCGCCATCTAGTGGTCAAAAGCCAGAGTTGCTTCTGATGCTGTGACCTTTGAAGTTGGTAAGTAAATCACAGTGAGAGCTATTCTGTTGTATGTTGAAGCAGTTTTAATATTATAATAAATAAATCAGCAAATCATAGATCAGCTATGCTCCGAAAATAAACACAGCTATTGTGGGGCAAATATGCCGCTGAGATCGGTCAAAACATGATTTACTTGCTTCAGCAATAAAAATGAATTATTGCAGTGCTTTCAGATAAAGGACTGGCTTTAATATATTTTTCAAGTCAAAGTGTCTTTAAATATGGTATAAAAATAAACATAGAAGATAAGTGCCCCCCCCCCACCCCTCACCACCAGAAAGAAAAAAAAGAAAAAAGAACATACTAGACATTAGACATGGCCTGCAGCTGTCTCCTCGGTGGCCATACAAGTGTGACAAGCAAAATTTCTACAATTATTTTTTAAATAGTGCAATAAAATCAATGGCGATGAAACGGAACGTAACTGCACAGAAAGTCTTGATCTCTGAAGCCTTGGACTATAAGCAGCTGTGAGTTTACAAAGTGTTCTCGTGTTTTTTTAAAGGTTCAGCTTTACATTGTTAAATCTGTTGCTGTTTTTGTTTCTTTTTTTTTCGTTTCACCTCTGACATCATTTATGTAGTTTACACGTGGTCCAGCTGGACAGATGAGAGATGGAGAAGACTTGGACATTGTTTCTCTCGTTCAGAAATTATCCTCCTGTCCTTTGGAAGCCTGAAATGCCCTTCCCTCCCCCCCGTCTCAGGCAGAAATTAAAGCGAGTAAAAAGTGATGTAAAAATTCAGTCCCTTGGACATGCACGTGATTGGTCCGCTGTCGGGGGCTGGACCAATCAGACAGCAGAGATGAAGGTGACAGCGTCCTCGTCCCCGGTTAATTCTCCGAGGCTCAGCAGGATTGCACAACAGCAGGCAGTCTTTTAGACGCCAGAGATTTCCCCTGAAAGAAAACAGAGAGAGAGGGAGAGAGAGAGAGAGAGAAAGAAAGAAGAAACAAAGACAGACAGCAGGAAAGAAAGAGGGAAAGTGAGAGAGGAACAGAGAGAAAGGGGAAGTGTGAGAGGGAGAGCAGAAGCGATCAGATAAAAGATCAAACTGTGTCTATGCATGGATGAGCGCTTTTTCCACACTGATGCACATTACAAACAAGCTATGAGAACAGACATGCATTAACAAGGGTAAGTAAACTATCACTGTAAAAGGTGAAGACAGAAGGAGTAGCTCTGGAGAGGATTTACCTGGAAGCATTGTTTTCCTTCAAAACAAGTTCTTACTTTTCTGCGGGCAAGGAGAAAGAAACAAGTGAGCAAGAAGACATTTTGGCAGCTGTGCTATTTTTTCACCACGCCAAAATGTCTGACATGCAGAGAAGACAGATAAAAAAAAAAACACATACACAACACTTTACTGCAGAGGAGAGGAGACAAACAGAGGAAAGGATGGAAGAGAAGAGAAGAGAAGAGAAGAGAAGAGAAGAGAAGAGAAGAGGGCAGTTTGCTTCATCCTGTAAAAGAATAGTACCGTCACGTGATTTAGATTAAGCGTGACATCAAAGAGGTTTTGGGGCAGGTTCACGCACCAGGACACGGGTCATCTGACCAGATCTTACTAGTGATTGGTCAGGTAAGCGGTCACTTGGGGGATCACGCCCACTTACCACATTACGAGTGAATTTTTCAAATGAGGTTCTGCGGTCCTGAAAACTCCCAGACTTCAATCAGCATAAACCAAAAGACACACAAAGTAAAAACGAGAACAGACCTGTGTGTGTGTGTGTGTGTGTGTGTGTTCAAGACAGTGCTACAAAGTGTGTGTGAGCCTGTGTTTTCCAAGTGTGCCAGTTCAGATGTCAGTGGATTTTGAAATAATGGAATAATTCTTATCTGTCTTGTCGATGAGAGATGGACTGTCTCTGATGGTTCTGAACTGGCTGCAGTGTTTCTGTTTGTAGGGCTGTATAGAGGTCTGGTGGTTTGGTGGATAATGTGTTTGGCCCTACCTTCTTTTTGGCCTGCAGGAGCTCCTGGTAGGCACTGGATCTGATGAAACGACTGTACGAGTCACTTTTCATAAGCATATAGATGTGTTCCTGGAATGCACACATGGACATACACAATAAACCCATTAATACACACACATTAAAGAAGCATTCCAGCCTAAAACAAGAGTTTAATATGCTATTTGTTATTCTACAGCCTTATCGGTTCGACAGAATTCTCATTTTAGACTCCGTGTCAACCAAACCTGACTGACAGCCTAGCTGCTTGTCTCTGTCTTGCCTCAGTCATTTGACAAAATCACAAAGAAATACAGGCCAGTAGATGCCAGATACAAGCTTTTACCATTTGGAATTATAATCTGAGGCAGTTATTTTACAACACCAACTCCAAAAAAGTTGGGACGCTGTGTAAAATGTAAATAAACGTAAGTAAAAACACAATGCAATGATTTGCAAATCTCATAGACCAATATTTTATTTACAATAGAGCATAGAACACATATCAGATGTTGAAAGTGAAACATTTTACCATTTCATGAAAAACATTAACTCATTTAGAACTTGATGGCAGCAACGCATCTCAAAAAAATTGGGACAGGGCCGTGTCTACCATTGTGTAGCATCCCCTCTTCTTTTAACAGCAGTCTGTAAACGTCTGGGAAGTGAGGAGACCAACTGCTGGAGTTTTGGGAGAGGAATGTTGTCTCATTCTTGTCTGATGTAGGATTCTTGCTGCTCAACAGTCCTGGGTCTTCTTTGTCGGATTTTTCATTTCATGATGCGCCAAATGTTTTCTAATGGTAAAAGGTCTGGACTGCAGGCAGGCCAGTTCAGCACCTGGACTCTTCTTCTGCAAAGCCATGCTGTTGTGATGGATGCAGTATGTGGTTTAGCACGTTGTCTGGATGGTTTAGCACGTTGTCTGGATGGGAGCATACGTTGTTCTAAAACCTCTATATACTGTTCAGCCTTTCCAGATGTGTAAGTTGCCCATGGCTTAGGCACTAATGCAACCCCAAACCATCAGAGATGCAGGCTTTTTATTTGTGCGCTGATAACATGCTGCAGGGTCCCTCTCTTCTTGAGCCCGCAGGACATGTCGTCCGTGGTTTCAAATTTTGATTCATCTGAACACAGAACAGTTTTCCATTTTGCTTCAGTCCGTTTTAAATGAGCTTTGGCCCTGAGAAGACGGTGGTGCTTCTGGATTGTGTTGACATATGGCTTCTTCTTTGCATGATACAGCTTTAACTTGCATTTGTGGACTGCATGGTGAATTGTGTTCATAGACAATTGAAGTGTTTCTGAGCCCATGCAGTGATTTCCAGGACAGAATCATGTCTGTTTTAAATGCAGTGCCACCTGAGAGCCCAAAGATCATGAGCATCCAATACTGACCATTGGCCTTGTCCCTTGTGTACAGGGATTTCTACAGATTCTCTGAATCTTTTGATGATATTATGTATTGTAGATGGTGGGATATCCAAAGTCCACAGTTACACAGTTTTTGCAGATTGGTGAACCTCTGCCCATCTTTGCTTCTGAGAGACTCTGCCTTTCTAAAATGCTCAGTCATGTGAGTTAGGTATAACTCATAAATGCTCCTCCAACTGTTTTTTATTAGTACAACTTACTTTTCCAGTCTTTTGTTGCCCCTGTCCCAACTTTTTAGAGATGCGTTGCTGCCATCAAGTTCTAAATGAGTTACTGTTTTTCATGAAATGGTAAAATGTCTCTTTTTCAACATCCGATATGTGTTCTATGTTCTACTGTGAATAACATATGGGTCTGTGAGATTTGCAGTTTGTTGCATTCTGCTTTTATTCACATTTTACACAGCATCCCAACTTTTTTGGAATTGGGGTTGTAGTTATATGGATACATTATGATATTCGATTTCATAGCAGTCATGTTAGCTATCTAGCTTCTGCATTAAACCAATGAAAAAACTACAAAAAAATGTATACAGCTGTAAAACATTTTTCAAAAGCACCACCCATCTTCAAAATCTCATTAGACGATATCATTAGTCTTTTAAGCGGAATGTGTACATAGACTACTGCAGCACCACTGTAGGATGTGAGTAGGCATGTTGACAACAGATACAGCAATGGCATATTTTTTCATTTTAGCAGGAGTGTCTGTTTACATCAATGCAGGTGAGTTAAACAGATGAGACATTTTGTTTGGTAGATGCACCAGGAGGTCAATTTATGACGTGCCCAATATGATGAACAGAGAGAAGCCACTGAAAACGAATGTATGACAAAAACACTTGTGCTAATTATTCATAGACGTTTACCTTCGATTAACTCCTGTCACTCACAGAGCAATACAGCATGGAACCTATTTGTTCCATTTGACCCGATGTCCGACTTTCGCTGTACTCTACCCTTTAACTAAAGAGACAAATCTGAATCTGAACCGAATTCATTCATCAAATCATCAAATGACTACAGATTCTAATGCAGACAACTGCTGCCACACACACAGTATTTTCTGCACCTGTGCATCCTCGAAAGCATAGCGCCCGGGGTCCTTGACATTCTGTGTGGTTTTGTCGTAACTCTTGGAGTCTACGTTGATGGCACTCGGCGCTCCAGGAGCCAGGAACTCCTGCCAGATCTCCTGCACCCGTGATGGCACCTCTCGAATCGGCCTCCGCTTCAGCTCCTGAACAGCCAACCAGAACCTGAGAGAGACAGGAAGAAAGATAGAGACAGAAAAGAAGGGGCAATTAGGACATGCAGACAGAAAGAGACGAAGAAAGAACAAAAGACAGTGACAAAGAATAAAAAGCTAGGGTGACGAAAGATAAAGAACAAGAAGAGATTAAACTACAACTGAGGAACATCAAGAGACTGAAAAGTGACTATGAAAATAAAAAAGGGGTGTAAGAGGATGAATGTAGACCTATATTGCTTAATTCTAACTAGTGAGAATATTCAGATTTGCATTCCATCATACAGGGAAAAGACACAACAAGGCAGTACACAGAATCACCAGCAAGGGGCAGTGGCGTTACCTGAGGTTTTCCGAGCTGAACTCTGACTCCAGAAATTTGAGGAACTGCTCTCTCCCTGCTGGATCTTTCAGAACCTCGTTTATCCCGAAACCCCAACGCTTCACCCTACTCTGAGTCGGCTCCTTGCTGCACAACACATACATACATTATACACACATACACAAACCGCCTCAAGCAATTACACATGAAAAACATACATACTATACATTTACAACCATAATAGAGATGAATAAACACATCATATAGACATTTATATAAATCAAAATGGTACAAACCTGGCCACTACTATATACCACTATATATTTGTGTATTCAGTGTATTAAAAAATACCAAAATAACTAAATTTGTAGAAATTGCATCAAGAATTATAACCAAATTGAACGGTTGACATTTACAAACTTAATACATGCATACAAATCCACTACCGTGCAAAAATATTAGGCAACCAAAAAAATGGTTCTCTAAAAACTATTCATCTGCACAGTAAGTGTATTTCAGCAGTAAACACAATATAACATATCAATATAACATAACAAAGTTATTGATATGTTGGTCAGAATACAGTTAGAAGAACACGTTTGGTTCCTGACACCTTGCTGCACTCTACCTATCACATGGATTAGTGAAATTTCATCAGTAGCACACCTGATTAAATATAATGAAGGACTGATTAGATAAACTAGGTAATGGAGGGTCACCATAAATACTGGGCTTCATCAAGGAGAGCTTTGCAAATGTTTAAACTAACACACACACAAACACACACACACACACACAGAACAATCAGAAGTTTATTTGTTTACTTGCATTTATTCTAACTTTAGTGGTACTACCCCAGATAAATGGAAAGTAGCTAAGACACAGTACTGTATTTATACCTAAAGACATGAAAATCCTCACACTTCAAGCCTTTGTTCTTGTGTGTTTGCGTATGTTTATCACACGCACCTCGCCTCCAGTTCCCAGAAGGTTGTATCATCTGATATCCAAGGGTTCGAGGGGTCAGGAGTAGAGAGGAATGGATCGTAGTCTGCGTATTGCTCTGTGTAGCCTAATAAGCTACAAAAGAATAAAAAACAAGGTCATATTCTGCATACTGCCACATACAGCTCAATAATCTACAAAACATTTAATATTTCTTACACATTGCTCCCGTCAGCACGATAACCTAATTAACAAAACTATAAAATTTCATTGTATGACCATCTATACTGCACCCTGAAGCCTAACAGACTACAAATGATTCGTAACAGGGCATTAGACGGCACATTAGTCTCTCTAGTCTAATACACACCAAAGATTCAAAACAGAGTGATAAGTCCTTGTAGCGTAGTACTAAACTATAAGACTGTTCATACCTGCTATTAACATCTGTCCTGAGACATTTAGCGTTTACACATGGTATTTCCATGGTTCTCCAGTGCACCGCCACTGACCACTTATGACTGGATTTCATGACTGGAGGAAAGGTACCAGGCACATTTACTACGTCAGTCTGCCGCGAATCCTTATTTGTACAAATGTACAGGCATTTATCAAAGTTTAGATTGAATAAATTGCAACTTATAAACAAACAGAAGAGGTGGCAAAGAAAGAAGCAGCTGCTTTTCTCTCAGCTGTGATGATACACACGCTTTATCATTTCAAGAGTTGAATTCCAGCGCATGGGTACATCCTGAACGAGTCTCCTCTACTTGACCATTAGAGGCTTGCTGAACTTTCAGCTCTGCTGTGTTTGCAGGACTGTGTTTAGTCAGACTATTTTAGAGCATTTGTCTAAAGCAACGACAAAACCACTGTCATGAAGAGACGCTGTGATCACCCTCTGTGTAATGTGCACTGCACAGGGCATATTCTTAGATGGTAGATTCCTTGCTGCCGTGATCATTCTGCAAGCGCTATCTGTTCCTATGGTGGTGACCTTTAGTCACCCAGCTCCAGATGGAACATTAGTTGTATCTAAACGCCCATCTGGAAGCTTTTTAAAACTAAATTTGCTGTTCAGCACACCAGGGGATGTTTCCACAGTCATCATGTTATCTATGTTTGCGCCTTTCAGTGAATCCGCACGGGAAATATGGGAGGAAGTTGGGGTCAAACTTGGAAAAAAAAATAACGTGTTGAGGTTTCCAGATTAATTGAGTGTTAACATGTTAATGTTGACAGCCTTAATCTCTGTATATATCTCTTTAAATATACTGCTGTTGGAAGAAAACCTCATAACTCCATTTTTGGTGTTTTTTCAGTTTTTGACATAATTTTGACAAAATGCCTGGTACCCTTTACATTGTGTATAAATTTCATGAAGAATGGACCAAAAGAAACGGCTGAAA
This sequence comes from Colossoma macropomum, assembly GCF_904425465.1. NCBI lineage: Eukaryota > Metazoa > Chordata > Actinopteri > Characiformes > Serrasalmidae > Colossoma > Colossoma macropomum. The sequence goes on from NW_023494803.1 coordinate 8,488,043, forward strand.
AAAGACTTGGAAAAAGTCTGGTTCCACTGACTTACATTAAAAGTAATGCATGTTTTTTCCTTCTCCTGTAAAGTTAACATTTTGAAGATACAAGGTTTATTTCCAACAACAGTGTGTGACTTTCATTGTCTGGGTGTGGGCTTTTCACATAAAAGGAAAATCAATTCTATACTATGATTTATAACCCCTTTATAAGGAAAATAAGAATGTGTTTTTCATTATACGTCAGCTGTTGCTGTTTTCAAAATCCCATTATAACCAAAATTATTACAAATGGACGGACAGCATTTCGGAAAGAAACTCTTCATCGGTAACAGTGCGTCTCCAAGACACATCGGACCTGTTCACACCAGTACTAGCACTGTCCACTCATGACTCGATCACCCAATACCTCTGTTAAAGCCATATGTTAACTCACATGATTCATAAAGAAAAATAGGAGAAGGAATTAAAATGTAAGCAGAACAATAGCTTTAGATCTTATCATCAAGAAATCTGCACCCTCAAACAGTTAAGCATCTCGTTATAAATAAAGAAACATGAAGAAAACTACAAAAGATGCCTTGCAATTAATAAGTCATGCAGTATGAGTTATATAGACTTCAAAAAACAGTGAGCTGCAGTAGGTATTTCAGACTGCACCATGCAAGTCAATATGTCAGCATAAAAATATATCGCTTGGTCAGTAAAACAACTTCATCATAAACCCGAAGAGATAATGTTTGTCTTTCAACATGAGTGTGAACTAGACGGCCCGTTAAGAGGATCAATAACAATAACAGGAGAAGGTTTAAGCACTGTAAAGTAATGTGGATCAAAGGGTAGATCAAAGTACAGACTCTCTCTCTCTTTCAGTCTGACTCTGACTCTCTCTCTCTCTCTCTCTCTCTCTCTCATACACAGACAGACACACTTACCCCTCTGCAACTTTGGACATCTTCAATCGATGTCTATCTAACTGTGCCTGCCAGAATTTGATCTGAAAAGACAGCAAAGAACAAAGAGATCAGGGCTTAGGCAGTGTGCTTGTAGCAATGTATTTAGCTATTTGTGGGCAAGAAATGTCCACAGGGTGATGAAAACAAACATTTTGCAGTTGTGGGGACTTTTGGCTGCTCTCTTCAGGAAAAAATGCCTTCATCCTCCAAAAACTGCTCTTATTGGAAAAAGATAAAGAGGTCAGAGCTGATCTTTTGGCAGCTGAGTTTAGGTTTGGGTTAAACAAAGTATAGAACAAAGTAGCACACATTCATGCGGTTTGTTCAAACATATCTAGACACCTTTTTAATGAATGAACTCAACTACTTTAAGGTGCACCCATTGCTAACAAAGGTGTTCTATTTTCAGTCTCCATATAAAGGCACAGACCAATCACATGGAACACTCTGCAGCAGCTGCAATGCTAAGCATTGGCTAGAGGGGTATAAAGCCCCCCAGCATTAGGCTCTTGAGCAGCGCGTTCTCTGGAGTGATGGTGTTCCATCCAATACCGTTGGGATGCGTTGGTGTGATCCAGAACTGATCATCCAACATCAGTACATGACCTCACTAAAGCTTTTGCGGTTGAATGCAAGCAACTCCTCACAGCAATGTTTCAACATAGTGTAAAGCCCTTCCAGAAGAGCAGAGGCTCTTACTGCAGGAAAAGTGGGACAAACTCCCTTTTAATACTTTTCAATAAATGAATGCACTAATTCACTATCAGTCAGAAACTGATAAGAACAATCAGACTGCACCTGTTCTTGGAGCTCCTCCACAGTTGGCTGCTTGGCCTCAGGGGCTGGCGTGTGGGTGGGGCTATGACTGCGGATATCGTTCTGAAGCCCGTATACAGACTAAACAGAAAAAAACATAAAAGCTCTCAACAGCATACACAAATGACCAAGACATATTGAGCATACTGCATTCTTTAAAATGAGTAGAGCAATGACCAGAACAGAACAACTTGTGTTGACTGGATATTTACAGTGAATATTGCAGTAACATGAAATGGTGAGGTGATTCCTGAATGACTATGGAAAATAATCATGCATTGATGAGTTCGGTGAGGGTTTTGCTGAAATGACTGATATTTTGCTGCAGTACCTTTCTTGTTTTGTGAGGGTTCTTCATTCTGGAGGACTTTTTGATGTCCACTTCTGTCGTGTTCACACACCCTGGCTGAAATCCACACACACACAGACATGGGTGCATACATAAACACAGATCTGTACTTGTGACAGCTAAAGTCACAAAACTCCGTAAACTTCTGCATGCAGCCACACAGCTACAAACAAAGCTGAAGCTCAAATATCAGTCTTGTCAAATACTTTGACAGACATTTTGAGAGCTGTCTATGCCTAGTGGAATGAGAGCAAACTGATTCAAATGATGTTCAAAGACTAAAACCCGCTTAAACACAGATTGGACAAACATGGTAGGCGGATGGCGGATCTTTCAGTAGTGCTGCAGCTCGAAGGATTAGCAGAGTTAGCATGAAATTGCTAATGAGGGAGGATTAGTACAAAGCCACTGAGGCACAAATAGCTGTTTTCTCACAAAACAACAAACGGTTTAACAGAAGGACTCCCTTTTGTACAACAAGTCAACATATAAGGACGAACTCCAAGCAAACTGACACAATTAAACCCAGGTGACAGTCACAGTGATAAAGGACTATCGGCCTTTGATTAGCATTAAATATAGTCAAATTAACATTATGTTCAAACTATTCATTTTCAGGGTCAGAAAAACAAAGAGGAAACATTAAAAAAAAGTCCTCCAACACTAAGTATAGTATCACATCTATCAGTGTTTTTTATTTCTGCACTCTACTTTTACTTTAACTCTTTCAGAATAAGACTGTATAGACAGGTGAGTGTAAATTTGTGATTGGGATTGGGAGAAGAAGAAAATGCAACCAACTTCTAAGACAGAATTTTGGAGGTTTGGAAAAATATCCCTGCAGATTTCTTTGAAAAACTGAAAGTGAGAAAAGAATGAAAGCTGTAATAAAGGCAAAGTATGGACGTAATAAATACTGCTTAATCTGATCTCATAGTCATTGAAGCTTCTGTATAATTTTCCCTTAAATATATGTTTGTTTTCCTACGCTGGAAGCTTGTAATTGGTCGCTGTTTCTGACTTTTGTTGACTGCTGTATGCTACTTGCTATAAAGAAAATAAAAAAAATACAAAAGAGGAAAGTATCACCGCACAGGTGTTGGTACCCTGTAAAAGGCCCAAACAGACCAAATCTATACAGTGCTTAGTTGTTTATATAGCTGTATTAATCTAGTTACTCTTAAGGACATGCATCCTAAGGCACCAGCAATTAGACTGAATTCAATGTGAGTGTAGAGGCTTGAGCTCTCGTGCCCAGAAAATGTGTATTTAACCTCTGGGGATATACAAAATATATGAGTTCCTTAAGTGAGTCTAAATTTCACATGGGAGGATGCTGTGGCTAGTCAGCATCTAGTCAGCTTGGAAAATTCTGCAAAAACGCAATTTCAGTTGCTCTCTTGTGCACACACACACACACACACACACACACACACACACACACACACACACACACATGCGTATAAACACACATGAATTTCAACTTACCACTGGTCTGTGCACGTCCCAGAATGCTCTCTCCTGACTGTCGAGAATTTTCCTCTCGATTTTATCCCTCTTCTTATCAACTCTGGGCAGACGGAAGGCAGAACCCAGCTCAGTTAAGATCCTTTGACAGCTTTTAAAGCTTCAGTACAGAAATCCAACATGAATGCTGCTTTATAGCAAATGACGCAGTAGCACAAGCAAACAGAAATGCCTAAAGAATAAGCTCACACCTAGATTTTCATAGAATCTTTAGAAGCAATTTGGCTCTATTTTGTGTTAAATGCTGGATATGTCTTAGTAGGGTTTGGTATAAAAATGCAGTTTTTATGGTAACAACAAAAGTTACTTCAGGACTACAAGCATCAAACTCTAAGTAGTCGACTCTTTATCAGCATCAGTGAGCCAGTAAACATACGTTTTCCAATATCTAAACTGGTGATTGAGTGTTTTCATTTCATTCCATATTCATGTTATTAACCTCTACACTCTTTTGATTACTCTGCAATCCACTGGGGTCAAATATACTCACTTCCAGCACCTCACATTCTAGCCACAGCCATATTTGGGCCACTATTTGTTTTTTAATTAATGCATACAGTAGTGCAGTCTGAAGCCCAGCTGCAGCACCCTGTATGTTACTATGATAGAATCCTCGACTGTAGCCGTCTTGTTCAAATACAACTTTTTAATGGCCTTTAAACTGTTTGACATTCCTAAGACAAGTTCAGATTATTATATCTGTTGAACATTTATAAGTGCAAATACAAAGAGCAATATCTCTGAACAATCCACTACAAAGCAGTCCAAGACTGCTGGGTACAACACTGTGACTGGAACCTTTTTTTGTAACTAATCTGAATGTGTACAAAAACAAAAACAAGCTTCAAGAATATTTCTACAAAAGAAGAATATTTTTGCCAAAACAATCTGAATGATACTTTTTCAATACTTTGATTTCCACAAAAATTCTACTATCAGCTTTTTCAGTATTATTACCTCTTAGTTTTCTCTGTGTACCTTACCACCTGTGTAATATGAAATGTTAGGAAATGTAGGAAAAGCATGCTTGGAAAAAACACAAATAATTGAATTTCCATATAAATATACACACTTCCCTCCTAGTCTCCTAGTGCTGAAATATAAACTGAAGTCTAACTGTACAAGTACACAAATATCTGACTATGAGTATCTAAGCTTACATAATTGATGTGGGCTTTAACTAATGCACGGCTGCTCCACATCAAGCACAGGTAACATTTCCCGAAAATAACGGCTAGAAGGTCAGTGAATTTGTGCTGGTCACAAGATCTCAAGATAAGATCTGACCTTTGACCACTGTTGATGGAAAGGATGTTAAAAGGGCACTCACTTAGCTTGTGCTTCTGCTTGCATAAATATGAACTCCCATTTCCTGGCGAAGGCACGCTGGAGCCGCGCTAAGCTCTCCTGGATCACAGACAGGGAGAGGTCAGAGGGTAAAGGTCAAAGGGCAGATTAGATTAACCATCTCTGGAAAGAGCTCCAATGAATAGCACCATGCCTATAACACAGACTCCTGAGACGAATGTGTTGCTTCATTAAAGAGGCACCTCACACTCCAGATGTTTCTTTCACGTGTGCATTAAATTGAGCAATCCATGATTCAGATTGTGTAGCGGAAAATAAAGAGAGGCTGTGTGTGGACACTCGCCACGCTATTTAGAGCATTAATAAGTGTACTTGTTTAAGCATCTGATATGTCTTTAAAACATTAATTTGCTTAATATAAAATGCCCTATATGACTGGGGTGGGCAAAATGGCAAAAATATAACTATTACTAAGACATCTTCGTAAGCATCATGGTATTTAATTTTTCTAAGGTTAAAACAGACAAAAATGCAGCAGAAATGCCACATTATATGTGTGTGTATATATATACATATATATATATATATATATATATACACACACACACACACACACACATACACACACATACTACACCATAAACTGAGTGCAGTGACAATCCAATTGAACTGTACTAATTATCTTGTGTTTGTAATGAAACCTGCAGTTGTGTCCTTCAAGTATAGACGATTTCCAAAATATGCTCAGGAAAGCATATTGTGACATTATGAATATAAATATTGTCATATTTCCCACCCCAGCTGTATGGTCTATTTTCCATGGTGTTTCCTTGGTTCATGGAATTCCAGTAGAGTACCTCTAATGACATCATTAAAGGGGAATTCCACAAATTTTTCTAAATTTCTGCAACGTTCACACATTTAGTCATTCAGAATATTTCTTTATATAGCACCTTTCATACTAAAGAACAGCCAAATGTTCTTAACAAGAAATAAAATTAAAATTCCAGTGTATAAGACAGTAATTTAAGGTCTTGTACATCAATAAAAAAAATAAAATAAGAAAAAAGTAAAGAAAGATAAAAGACAGAGATTTAAAATAATTATATAAAACGTAAAATATAATAAAAAAAGGTTCCAGTGTAGAGAGCTTTGGCCACAACCGTTGTGACAGGAACCAGATGTCTTACGATTTTAACTGCTCACCTCACAGACAGTTACAAGAAATTGTTATAAATATGCTGAGACATTGCTTTACGATAGTTCTGAGATAAAAGACTGGCCTAAAATTGATTTGTAACATGAATTCATGGAGGAGCAGTACACGCAGGGCATTTTTTTAAAAAATTCCACTGTTATATAACTATTAACATTTTATATAAAAACTCAGAAGACCCGTAGGTTCACTGGTGGTTTTGGATAGTAAATAAAATGGCTATACCCCTGGTTCCTATCACCATCACTGTAAAGAAAGTGTGTGTGGATTAGAGTGGGTGAGTTTCTCTATAATTTCACATCAAACCACTCTGAATGGCTTTATTTACGCCCCAACGATTGAAGGATAGAGAAATTTAAAAAACTGGTGGAATTCCCCTTTAATACATTGTGATGTACAATGATCATATATTGGAATCATATTAGCACATGGCTCATATCAGTGCATGCCCACAGATGAATGAAAACAGTGACACTTCTGACAACGCAGACAGAATAAGATGCAGATTGTTTTCATATAGTGAAAAAAACAATACTGGGAGAAAGAAACGAGAGAAGATGGGGAGGAGGGAAAAGCAGAGAGCAATAGAGGAAGAGAGCAGGGACAGAAAGTGAAAAGAGGAGAGAGGCAGAGAGATGAGAGGGACAGAGAGAGCTGTGCTATAAAAAGGTTGTGAAGTGGATGGAGAGATAAGAAGCACATGAATATGAATATGAATGTGAATATGAAGGGAGATTTCTTACTGCCTCGTAGTCTGCCAGCTCCAGACGAGCTTTGTTTTGCATTGTTCGTTTGCACAGGTACACAGCTGCACAGCGAGATACGGAGAGGTGTGAATTACAGCGAACACACACTTGCACACACATACGCGTGGAAAGGTGTTGCTTTCACACACGATTTCACACACTTGATTGGTGAATCCCTCCTCCGCAGCAGTCTAAGTTTGGTAACTCACATGAGAGTAGCCTGATAGCGTTCGGGGCTGTCGGGGGGGTCTGTACGCTAAAAGGTTTCTTAGAAATCCTCGTGCAGGCAAACGCCATCACATCACACATTGTCTTCTGAGTGGGAAGTTTAAATTCACAGTGACCTGAGACTGCGAGCTGCTGAGCCAAAGACACACAGATGGTGCAACCACACAAACACACACTCGCACACGCTCTTCCATATCCAGCTGATCTCTGACCATCTGGAAGGATTTGATTAAGCTCATGTTCACATACTCTCATTAAAAGGTGAAGCCTACTGGCTCAGTCTTTCCACACACACACACACACACACACACACACACACACACACACACACACACACACACACACACAGGAGCATGCACACGCCCACACATGCATGCATACGCAAACACACATGTGCAGCTGCATTTATGAATACATTTCAACTGTAAATCGTTGGTCACCAACCCTGATCCTAGAGGGGTGTAACGATAAACAGATATTACTATACTATACATATTCTAGTTCTTACAGCACAAGAAATGTTCAATACAGTGAGCAAAAATGTCAAAATTCATTTTCCTTTTGTTTTCTAATCCACTTGCCAAAACAAGACCTCACTCCTACACTCCGTCCACATTTATCCCCATATTTGTAAAAGCATTTTTTTCTTTTCTTTGTTTTGGCCACCTATCCACAAACGATTTTTTTATTCAGTGGGGTTAACTTTAACTTGTACATGGAGCTGTTTTCATTCATTAAGCATATCATGTGCTCAGAAATTTGTGGGGGTACACATGTTTATGTCTGAAATTAGCTCTAATGTTTCATTATATTGTAGTGTAGAGGGATCAGAATTTACTCCACTCAGTTGATTTAAACAGTGCGTAAATTCAATGGCAAATATTAAAAATATCCTAGTGATTCTAAAGATATGTGAGTTGAACTCCATAATTTCAGTGGACCCAGAGTTGGAGCTGGAAAAACTGACTGCTCACGATTATGTGGACGATTTAGACACAGTGGAGCAGCCATGGGAACGAAAACAACCTCACAAGGTTTAGGACCAGCGTTAGGGTTAGGATTAGGTTTTGGGTTGAGATTAAGGATAGGGTCAGTGTTAGGGACACAGACTTTCAAGTTGAATTACAATAAAGTTTTTTAGATATTTAGCTGATATTTAACCCTTGTGTGGTGTTCAGGTCTGTGGGAGCCACTTTCAATGTTTACCAAAAGAAGAAATGATGTGATTTATCATTATTTTAAGCCCAGATTCCTTGGTCTTTGCTAATTTTCTGTGAAGAACATATAAAATAACACATTTTCAGTGCCTTCACAATGTACAGCCCCTACACATTTATATTACACGTGGTGTTGGGGTGAACCCACGGGGAATAAAAGTGTGGAGGTGCTGTGTCCCTTCACCCTGTTCTCCTCCTACATGGCCTGCTGTCAGTGTGTGTGTGTGTGTGTGTGTGTGTGAGAGGGTGGACAACATGAACAGGCTGCTGACTGGCTACAGCTGCTAAAGGAGAACCCTACCCAGGACACTTGTGATATTTAAAACATCTGGTATTTTTACATAAATTGTTATGGCTGTATTGATTTAAAACACACCTCAATAATGCGGTGGGTCCACCAGACCACTGAGTAACAAACATATCAACACCACACAAGATTAAAGACTATTTGAGCATCTACAAAGCATTTATAGCATGCTATCCAAATAAAGTGTTTAGAATTTTTTTTAGCATAAAATTGAAATGTATTCAATTCACTGCTGTTATTGTCTCACTTACTCCCTTTCTGCACAGTTTAGTTTGAAACAATATTAAACACTTTTTTATCAGGGTTAATCACTGCTGTCACGTGACTCTGGCTGGTAAACTGTTGATTTGGGCTGTAACTGATCTCCAGGAAAAGAGTTGGTGAGCGCTGCTCTAGAAGTTTCAGTCACTCTCAAACACTCATGAGAAAGTGTGTACACTCACCGTAGTCAGTGTTCTCAGGCTCCCAGCAGTTAGAGGGCCAAAAGTATGGTGTCTGACAGGAAAGACAGGACACAACACTGTCTCTGTACTGTGGTGAACTACATTACCCAGAATGCTTTCTCAAAAAAATAACACTTGAATCGGCAGAAAATGAAACTTCTCACTGAAATCAACAACATAAATAAACTCAGCCTTCAACGGCCAAGTCAATAAATGTGTAATTTAGCATTTCATCAATTTCAAACACAGCCTAATTTCCATTGCATTTAATCATATTTAGAGATGCTTCCAAAATCTGCTCATAAGAGAACATAAGCTGAGAGTTGTCAGACACAAACATAGTGAATAGGGTAAACATCTATTAATCATGTTTTAATATTTAACAATTGAAATAAAAATAGCTATGGCATTAGCCGAATAATAGGTTTTGGCATTTGGCCGATATCGGCAGAGGATATGATACTCTACTTTCAGATCATTATGAACATACTTCAAGAGATTTGATAAATACATGACTATTAAATGGCAGAAGTGAGGACAAACTCCATACTAAGGAATCTGTTCTGAAGACATTCATAGTGGCATTGTAAAAAAAAAAAAACAATAAGCACTGTCACACACCTGATTGACCTGATGCAGCTCATTAGGTGATGCATTTGTGCAGGGAAAAAACTAAACTATAAAGAGCTGTAACCCTGAAGTACAGGTTTAGTGTTCTTGTGTTCTACACAATCAGACAAGGTCAGTAAAAGTAGGGAATTTTCTAGCCCACCGTTCTCAAACTCAAACTCTGGAGTACAGCTATCTATTTTCCCGCTCTGTCACACCTAGTTCAACATAAAATTAACTTGTGAGTTAAATCTGCTGTGCTGAAGCATAATGAGAAAAATAATGCACTCAATTTACAGAAATATTAATTCTAGCAATGTGCATTCAGACGCATTTTGATATTCAAGTACCTTCAGGTTAATGAACAAATATTCAGTACACTGTGCGGTAGAAGAAATAGCAATACTGAAACATGGTAAACTGCTGCAGTGAGGCAAAAAAATCAATAGCACAAACAAAATTACAGAGGTGTCCATTTTAAAATGTTTCATTATTCAAAAAAAGCCAAAAGAAATCTTTTAGTCACTGTGCTTGAGAAAGTGGGGGCCGCTCTGAATGAGCTAAAGAGCTAAAGCAAACAAAAAAACTTGCGAAAGGTATATAGTGGTGTCTCTTCTTCTACACTGAGAACAGTGAAATGTAATTGCTTTTAGTTCTAAGGTCAGCTAGAGTAGTTGGCCTAGTTACAGCTGCTCAGTCACACCTTACAGCCCTGTGTTTCATTAAATTGGCAGGCTGTATATATTTTCCCTCTCCTTTCATGATACAAAACTTAAACAGCGATTTCAGTCAGTATTTGAATACTGACACTTGCAATGGTTAACCAAGTGCTTGAGTGCATGTGCCCTAATTAATCCACGTGAAAATGCTGTATAAATCTGAATCAAGTAAATTCAAAGCAATCCTTTGCATTTACTTTTTGCAGTGCATTAAATAGTACAGCACTGAGCCTCACACTGCGTATCAAGCCTAGAGAGTTACACACCTGGAATCTGTAGAACGTGCCGTCATCTTTGAGTGTGAGCACGTGGTCGGAGATGGGGAAGAAGTACCCGTGTGCTGCCATCAATGTGCCCAGGTGCAGAGCCTCCACTGCATAAACCAGAATCCATCAATCAGTCAGTTGAATATTCTACCTTAAATGGATAAATCAGCCAGAAATGCTAACATATCAAACAGTAAAGCATAGCTGTGGTAGTGCCAGTTAGAATGATGGCACTGATAACGTTCACTGGAAGCTTTTTTGCAAGAACGTTTATACAAAAACGCATTTTAAACATGTTCATCTGACATCTTTGAATTACAGTGACAGGTTCAATAAAGTAGAGGAAAGGAAACACACACCTGATACATAACAGCCTGACCTGTGCAAAAGTACTGTGCCAAAGTTAGAGACCATCCTATATTTAAATAATTTCCAGTCAAGTGACCATAAAGAACAAACGATCATTTTTCAGCACCACGAAAAAGCAGGAAATATATTCAATCTCAACAACTAAATATAATGTCAAAGAGTTTTGCCATTCATTACTTCCAATCTTTTCCGGAGACTTGCTTTCAGTTTTTCAAAAAAATCTGCAGGGATACTTTTCCATACCTCCGAAGTTCAGTCTAAGAAGTTGGTTTGCATTTTCTTCTTCTCAAGAAATTCCAAACACATTCGGTGGTGTAGGGGTCTGGACTCTCGGGAGGTCAATTCACTGTCCTATTGTCCTATTGTTTTGATTTTCTTATGATTTTTTTTAAATCAAGTTTTGGAAACTCCTGTTTTTTTCACTTATTTTCTTTTGAATTTTGTCTTCCACATGCAAGTGAATTACCTTAAATCTAAACTTAAAAATAAATAACAGTTTTGACTTGTCACACCTCCCTCCAACAGGGCTGAAACTACAGCAGAATTGGCCGTCTCAAACTACATTTCCCAGAACCCCTCACTCCCTCATATGACTCATCTAGATTCACCTATCACCGTTCAGCTTCTCTACACTAATCACATCCACCTCCGTCTGTTTGTATTTGCTCCGCGTATGACTTGTTTTCCATTTATGACCTTGATTTCTGTCTTGCCCTTTTGCTCAGTTTTGAATCTCTGAATTTCAAACTCATTTTTCTGGTTAACGACTGGGATTCTGGATCACCCTTTTGTTAATAAAGCTCTGAACACTAGCCTTGTCTGCGAGTGTCTGGTCCGTCTGCCACCGTTACACGACAAGACATTAAAATAAATGAAGGAATGAACTTTTGTCTAAAAGATATATAGAGGCACTTCTATTTACCTGCTATGTATAGTAATAAAATCATATTGGCATTTGCCCACACACATCAACTAAATATGCTTATATTCACACATACATTCACACTCACACCTGAACACACATACAGAAACACATAAACCTACAAGCAAATAAACACTTCGCACATTCATACAAACAAACAAACAAACATGAAATCACATAAATATGTACATACACACAGTTCAGTTGAGCATAATCATATTGACACTTGCATGCACTTACAGGCACACACACGCCACACACTACTATATTTATGTTGCTTTAACCTTTCAACCCCCTACACATACACACACACACACACACACACACACACCAGAGAGTGTTATACATTAATAAATGATCACTGATTAATATTTCAACATATTTGCCAGACACTCTGGTGTTGATGTGTGTGTTTGTGTTTTGATTATAAATTAATGGTCCTTTGCTTTCAGGGCTACACTTTGTTGTTTTGGGCAGATTTTCTACTCTGTAATTATTCTTAATGTAGTGTTATTTAATGGTATAAACTCACTAGCTAATTGTCAAACCCACAGGAGCAGAAAGAAAGTAAAAGTGTGCAGTGCTGGGATTTTTCCACACAGGAGGCCCAGGATAGTATAGACAGTATAGAAGTAATTAGACTAAGTGAATCTTAAATGTAAGATACTAAATGAAATAGCAGTGCTGTAAACTCATTTCATGTATACATATTATTAGGGCTGAATGATTTGAGCAAAATATCTTATTACCATTGTGACTAGGGATGCATCAATGCCAATACTGGTATCGGTTATCGGCCCAATACTGTGCTCATTTACTCATACTCGTCCCCATAAAAAATCGCTGATTCCAACATCCAAAACCCACTGATACTATGTGACGTGAGCCGAACGTACGCTGCCATGCTAATGAACAAACGGCTCAAGCCAGCAGTGTACGAGGGTCTGCTCACTCATCAAAATGCTGCTGACTCTGTGGCAGTCAGGCACAAAGTCTTTGGTTGCTTTAAACATTCTGCCTTGGCATATTCCCACTAGACATTCATTGTCTACAGTCCCTATAGGCTGACTTCACTCTGTTTGACTAAATATATTGATTTTTTTAAATTGTTTTTGCAAAAGAGGCTGTAGAGACCGTATTACCTTACCATGTACATCACCACCTGTTTTTAGTTTCAGCGCACAGTGTGGCACAAGTTAACAAAGCCGCTCAGTTTCTCAGCGTTTGTGCTTGGTACTTGAACATGCAGCGTGTTAATTTGAATGAAACAGCTTTATTCAGACCGATCATTGATCAGTGTGAGCATATAAACGGTAGTCTATTCAAACGTCCAGTGTCACCAAGGGTCACCAAAGAACAAGATTTGTAAAACTGCAGTGTGAGCCTGGCTTTAGAGGACATTCAATTAAAGCTCACTCAGCCAACCAGCCAAAAACACTCCACCAAGACGTAAACTCCACAGGTGAGCTCCTCAGATGCATTCTCCACTGTAACGTTACTCAATCCAAGGTAACTAACATAGCATAGCTAGCTTATGCATGTCATTTAAAATCAGCTAGACTTAATGATTTTACTGTTAAGGTACACTGCACTCATTTACACGAGCAACTACTTAATTCTAATTAGGTTACTCAGTATGGTATCAGAATCTGCGTCAGCAAGTACTTAAAAACATGTACTCTGTCTGAAAAAATTGTATCAATGTATCCCTGATTGTGACTGCAATTTGAAGTGTGATTCTTAGATAATTTGAGGTCCAGGCCTGCTTTTTTAGCTAAGAAGAGCAGGATAGCCACTTTTTCTGGCTTGAGGCCTGAACACTGAACGTAATGTGCCAGGCTTCTAGTCAGTTTCAGTTGTACTGTCATGTCTAAAGCACAGGGGTGTTTAGTTGCATCTGATTGGTCTAACTCAGGGGTCTTTAATTAAAATCCAATAAGGTCCACTTAGAGAAAACATCCTGAAGCAAAGGTCCGGAACATAATGTTTAACTTGCATCATGATTCAGTGCCATGTACTGTATACAGAAGTTGCCCAGTAGGTGTATCAACATTTTATGCAGTCAACAACTGAACGTCAAATCAAATAAAGTAAAATTCAGTCATATTTCAATATTTGTTTCTCGCCTCGTCCCTCCCCTGTGTATGCGTCACTCACTCGAGACTCAGTGCTCAGCGTCTGAGTCCGGATTCTAGTAGTGACCTCTGGCTAATTAGTCTACAGGCAGCTCAAAAGTTCAGTGTTATTAAGTTAAATATCCCTAATAAAAACTAAAGACAACACTGTTGATATCGTAGGCGATAATAAAAATCGCAACACTTACGAAAATTGCAAAACCTTCCAGTTGGTTAAGTAATAACTTGCTTTTTGCTGTGGGTATTTTTACTATGTTTCTACTTTAACACATACAAAAACTGAAAATTAACACATTGGATTACTTCTAGAAGACAACATATGACTGTAGCCCATTTGGTCCGATTCTCAACAAGAGTAAGACAGCAGGCCTGAGTCAAATTCTGAATGTGTTGTTGCCCCTAAACAAATTTTTGGTTGACAGCTGTGACAGAACAACTAAATTAACTTTAATTAGCCAGAAAAGAAAAGAATAGAATTAGGCAAATGGGATGGGCTGTGAAGTGTAATGCAAAAAGTTACTACTTTCTTTTTTGGCTGGAAGGAATTGCAAATATTAAAGCACATTTCACACAATGTTTAGAGCATTGTTGCTTTACTTGTTCTTTATTTTAAAGGACTGTTCTATAAAAGCAATAGAACACAGGGTGCGTTATTGCAAAAACAAAAAAAAAAACAACACTTGTCACAGTAGTGGATCACACTCAGGTGTTGTACTTCAGGACCAAGATCTGAACAATTCAGCATTTTGGAAATTCACCTGCTTTGTCCTTTGAGGCCTAGGTACTCAAACTGGCATTTCTTCTAAGTCCCTAAACTGCAGGCTTAATATATAGTTATTAATCTTAAGACTTATCATAGTAACTACTACTCACTTTTATTTATTGATATATAGTATGAAACAGAGTCAGAGTGAGAGACTGAAGTGCAGAAGGGCTGATTCACCTCAAACCAAAGGCTGTATACTGGGCTGAGAAGTGATGCTTTATGAGATTTGGCTCTTGAGCGCGAGTGGTCAGGAGAACTGATCCCTGCTCACACAGTAACTATAACTCTAAGAGTAACATTAGCTGCTCTCTCTACAACAGCCAGCTTCCCACAAATAACCAAAATGGCCCTCTGTCTTCCTCTGATTCGATAAAGAAGAAACTTGAGATGCTGATACTAGCACCTTGGCGCTAATGCTAAACTTATGAATGAGGGTATTCTGCGGGTTCTAGATGGTGCAGATCCTGACAGCCTTTATTATAATAATAATAATAATAATAATAATAATAATAATCTTTATTTTTATAGCACTTTTCATGCTGATGGCAGCTCAAAGTGCTTTACAGACAGGTGATAAAGCTTAACAGTAACACAACAAATTATGAGTACTAATTTAAAATCATAAGAAAATGACACAGATCAAATCAAAAAGATAAATACCAAGAAACACAGAGTTTTAATTAAATGCTAAGGTAAAGAGAATGTTTGGATGCTGATGCATTTTGTAGAGGATGTATTTCTTTCTTTTGAAAGTTTCTCTGCATTGCTCTGAGATAGAAAAGGCCGAACTTTGACATTTCTCAAATGATAAAAACCTACTTTAGTGACTGCGTTTACAAGCGCGATAAAACAGAGCTCAGAGTCTAAGATCACACCCAGGTTTTGTACTTCAGCTTTGGTAAATGAAGCTAAAGAACCAAGCTTTTTATAAAGCAGCCTAAACTGAGTTTTAGTACCAATGATCAGTATTT
This sequence comes from Colossoma macropomum, assembly GCF_904425465.1. NCBI lineage: Eukaryota > Metazoa > Chordata > Actinopteri > Characiformes > Serrasalmidae > Colossoma > Colossoma macropomum. The sequence continues at coordinate 8,503,895 of NW_023494803.1, forward strand.
CAATTTTTTCGCGATTTAATTGTAGAAAATTTTGTGGCATCCACTGAGAAATTGTAGGAAATCAGTGACACACAGCTGGTCAGCCTGACCACAGAGTCTTGATTATCAGAAGGAATGGGAGTGTATAATTAGGTGTCGTCAGCATAGCTATAAAAATTTATATTATGTTTCCTAATGACATCACCAAGAGGTAACATGTACAAAAAGCAAAGGCCCTAAAACTGAACCTTGTGGGACTCCACAAGAAATGTTAATTTTTTGGATGAATGATTTCCCAGTGAAACCATGAGTTGTCTATTAACTAAACTGATTGACCTGATAAACCACTTTAAATCTGTGCCTGAGAGGCCTAGCCAGTATTCAAGATGATGGATTAGAATCTTGTGATCAATGGTATCAAAAGCTGCAATAAAATCCAATTAGACCAGAGTACATGCAACTAGTTACTACCGTTATGTAAGCAAAGGTCAAGATATTTAGCACTTACCTTGATCCTCAATGTTCAAGTTCTTTACCAACCACTGCACAATGTCTGAACCTGGCAACACAGAGAAGAGTTATTGTGGACAATAAAGTAAAACCACTTTGATAACCTTTAACCCTATCAAACCTAATGTTCTGACTTTAGAGATGTCCCCAGGTCGTGTGCATGTCCACATTGGTCAAAGTAAATTGGATCAGCATGTAGAACTGGAGTTTGCTGCAATGGTTTATCGCTACGTAAAAGAACTACAATGCTGCCTTTATTGTTGGATGCACTTTGATAGGTTCTGAGCGAGTGTGTACACATTCAGAACGTAATTCGCATTGCTTTGGCCCATTTTAACGTTTTTCCTGCTCTAATATACCTCTCTCAGCTCATGAAGGACTTCATAATTACTTGGTGAGTTGAATCAGGTGTGTTAGAGCGGGGGAAACATTAAAAAGTACGATGCGCTGGCTTTAGTTTATTCCTGCTCTAAAACACCTGGCTCAAATCAACAGCTAATTGTCAAGCACTTTATGAGTGAAGTGGTACAGCCTGGTGAACTTCACACACATTATTAAGGAATCTCTGGTTTAGGTTATTAAGTAAATAAATATAATTTACAAATGCAAAACTCCTGTGATCAAAACTCATATCTAACCTCACAACAACAATGATGATAAATAAACAGAAACATTAATAAAAGTGCAGCTTTAACAAAGGTGCCAGACCACTGCCTCTCTCTTACTGAAAAGCTTCAAAAGCTGCAATGTAAGAAAGTTTCAAACAGCATCTAAAGCTGGAAGCATACTTTGAACAAGAAAGTGACAATGTTTAGCCACAACGATGTGGTGATTTGAGTTTGTACGAACAATGTGTCGTTCGCAAGCGAGTCGACTCTTGATTTGGTTCTTTAGGTCAATGTTGAGAGTCAGTTTGCACTGAGGAGGCAGTATATTTTTAATTTTTCAGGTAAATTATTACAAAACAGATCTTATGACGCTGAAAATTACAGGACCCCCTCCTGGCTCTGATAGGAATATTCCAGCTCTGCCTGAACATTATAAAAATTCATGCAATGAAACTACTAAAAATACCTTTTTAAAATAACAAAATGCGTTGTTTGTTAATAAGAAGGTACATTTATTGTAGTTTTATTATTTTTTTTATAGTTTTATAGTTTTATTGAAAAATATATGGTCAGTTTTATCGCTAACTTGGCTAATATTGGGAGCAATAAAAAGTCTATGCTACTGAATGAAGAGCTGGCTCTTAATGGTGAGCTGCACCAATTCGTTTGACTCACTACATGACAGCTGCTAAACAGAAATCCTAAGCACCAGGTTTGTTCTGAGACCTCCCCCAGGATTGTATATGATGCCTGCGTCACTGCATGAAGAGGGCCTGTAGCAGTGTTGGGTGTCAGAAAGATGTAATCTGAGTTCTTTTTAAAAATACTTACAATGGTAGTTTGATTTTCTTTAGTTCTTTCATCATTTAAAGTATAACAGTACAGCACAGTATGTTAACTCTTAAACTCTAAGGGCCTCTATGTGGGCCAATTCTTTAGTATGTAACATATATATTAAGTTCATAGCAGTTATCGAAAAAATTACAGCAGCTGTAAATAATAAGTCTTGTTAATAAGCTAAATAATAACCTACAGAGTTAACACATCATACTACCAGTTAGTTAACTCCAAATAAGTCGAGGGACAACTATGTTGCTCTTTCTGCTGCTCCTGAATACAGTTTTAACCCCTTGAATTCCCAGACTCATCACATCCTAAGGCTTATTATTCAGCATCTACATGCAAAACAGTACAAACTGAGTTATTCTTATATTGTAAGACTGAGGTATGGAAGTCTGGATCTGCATGTTAAAGGGGTTAAAGAAATATTCACAGCTCAGAATATTTCACCAATGTTCCTTGAGAAGTAGGCCCTCAGCATACAGAGTGTGCTGAATCTTTTATCCATGCGTAAATCTTGCACACTTTCCACCCTGAGGACCGAGACTTTTAAATGTCAGCAAGTATACCGCTCCACTAATAAAGACACGCATGTGGTCCATGTGGGTCAGTACACATCTGCATAAAAAACGGACTCAGTGGACCACCAGAGGCAGAAACTGCACAGGATACAAATTTAAACGTCTCAGACACAGAAACAGATGAACTTTAGGTTTCGTCATGCCTGTTTAACGGCTCAATCTGGATAAGGAGTGATAAATGATAAGAGTGGATGGCATTTCAGGACACTTCAACCCATCATTTTCTACCTTCAGATGCTTATCAACCCCCCTGCTTCATACTTATTACTTATTTCTCTCTCTCTCTCTCTCTCTCTCTCTCTCTCTCTGAGGGGATTACAGGCTTGAGAGATGTAGAGATTTCTAAGTGAAGCTACAGAAAAGCTATCACATGGATTAATGATGAATCATTAAAGCATAGAGCAACATAATCTCCATTGCTTTACACACACACACTCACACACACACACACACACACACATAGATTTGCCAGTTAACCCCATCAAACCAAGTGTTTTGCAGATGATCCATTTTGAAAATTTGGCAGTGGCCCTTTTAGCTCTCTTTATAAATCTGCTGCCAGAGGACTCGCGCTGCGTACATGTGCACGTTGACCACAGTGAAATGTATCAGCGTGTAGGGTCAGTGCTTTCTTTACGCTATCATGTTTTCTATTACCATATAAACAATACATGAGTCTTCCTTTATTTTTGGATGTAATGGGATTTTTTTTCCAAGCAAATGCACGAGCTCACTCAGTGCGCAGTTCAGATGAGTAAATGCTTGCTACCATTTTGTTTAACCTGAGAAACACAATGGCTGTTTACACTCAAAGATTTTTGCCAATCCGATGGAATACATTCCTATTACAGATTAAGACTGAGGTGTTTATGCTCACTCTACTCAACAATCTGATGGAAAATCTTTGTTTACATGTGCACTACAAGTAATCCAATCCAAAATTACGCACATGCGTGGTGTACCACTTAGAGTAAACGTTACCATGGCAGTGAACATCTCGTGAGGTCCAGTCAGAGTGAGATGAGTTTTCAGTTGGCACACTTGGGTTTTAATTGCTTTAAAAATATGTCTGACTCAGAAAAATGTACCTCACATGTACTTATTAAGGAAGTTCTGAGACACATAAGATGGATGCCCGTCCCACCGCCGTCTTTTAAACTTCGTCTCCTCTGCAGACCAGTTTCTGCTCCCACCATGTTGAACGTTATAATACAGAAACAGGCATTTACATGACTATTATTCTTCTATTTAACAAATTATTTACAGGATTATCCACCTCGTTCAATCGGTATTCCAAATGGCCTCAATCGGACTAGTCTAGTCTGACTGAGGTCTTCACATGGACGTATTTTATTCCGATTGAGCTATTAGTCAGATTATTAACGGATTATTAGGCTGCATGTAAACGTGGCTACAGGCTGTGTTTACAAGCAAAGATTTTTGCCAATCCGATTATAGATTATAGATAAGACTGAGGTGTTTATTAACACTCTACTCAACAATCTGATGGAAAATCTCCGCTTATATGCGCACTACAACTAATCCGATCCAAAATTATGCGCATGTGTAGAGAACCACTTAGTGTAGATGTTACCATGACAACAAGCATCATGTAAGTCCCATGAGAGTGAGATGAGCAGCAGTGAGCAGCGCTTGTGTTTTTAATCACTTTAAAATGATGTCAGACTCAGGAAAATTTACCTCACATGTACTTATTAAAGACAGGTGAGAGGAAGAGGTGGGACGGAGCTATTAGTGGGATTATTAACGGATTATCAGACTGCATGTAAACATGGCTAGTGAAATGCATCTGATGTGTAACTTATACAAATCCATAATTACGCATTCTGTTGTCATATCTACTGCCATGTAAACCATAATGTACCCAAGAACCTGGACTGAATTTGGTTACCCTTCTCACTGGGATACCAAGCATGCCAAGATGGAACATATGGGTGGAGTTTGTAAAGGTCCAAACCACTGATTGTTCAAATCGTCACAGCCGCCATTTAAAAAAAATATACTAGCTAGCCGAAATTGCTGTCTGTGACTCTCACATAAAACCAAACATTTAGTAAAAGGTAAGACAGAACTTGAAGCTCCTTCACTGTTGCTGCTGTTAACAGTGTTTACTGTTAATACCACATTTGAGCTAGAAATCATGTGACCCCACAAGCCACAAAGAACTCCACCTACATTAATTGCTCTGTTATGCACTGGGACTGGACATAGGTAATCAACTATGGCACAGAGAGTTGTGGGGTCAGATATGTAACCGCACAGTGCTGTATGGTACTGTTGGATGAAAAAGCCATTATATTCCTACTTGTATTTTTTTTTGTTATAAAAAGGTAGTTTGTGAGACATACACAATAAAAATCTTTGAATTTGAGTTTTTATACAATCACATTCTTTATATAACAAAGAAATGCAGCAACAACAATGAGGAATCACATGAACAACAGAGAAGAGCAGATAAAACCACTTCAGCCTTAAAAGGTTAATGAAGGCGAGTAAACCCTGCACAGCCTTCAAACTCTCAGAATCGCTGTACTGCTCACACTACATGACATTCATCTCTTGTGAACTGTTGTTACCTGCATGTAGGAGAGTGCACACTACATGAGCCACTGCAGATTATTCTCACACACTACATCATCTTTCACCTAGAGAGATCCGTGACAAAGCGCAACTGCCGACAAAATCATTTCCTTGGTCCTCAGAGAACACGAGTGCCTTTGCCAGCACAGAGTGTCAATGCTTTAAAAGCCCTATTTGGACAGGATTAGCTTTATATGGGGAGGTAGAGTAAAGTAATTATTACCGGCGCTTCTCAGTGATTTTAGTCCCGTCCGAAAGTGCCATGTCAGTCATTTTTACCGACTGCGCGTTCTCGCGTCAGTACAGACTCCACTGCCTTTTACGTCCTGTAAAACGAGCCTAAAAATGACCGCAGGTTATATTAATTCTGTACAAATTGACAGGTCAGTGAAAACGCTATCATATAATGTGGAACAGGAGTTTCTTAAGTATGGAGGATCAAAGACACACTTACTTGTGTTCTGTGACGAAACTGAAGTCAGCTTCTTATTTGCCAGTTTCCTGTTCAAATTTTCCTGTTCCACCTTAAATGGTGCAGCCGTTAATTATTACGTAACTGCTGCACCACTTAAGGTGGAACGGAAAAATTCAAACAAGAAGCTGGCGGACAAGAAGCTGAGTTCAGCCTCGTTGTTCTCTGTGGCTAAAATCAGGCTGATGTGCACATTACCATCCTGTCTTATGTATAGAACTCAGAACATAAAAATCACAGTAAAAAACATTGATTTGACGTGGTAAAGTTGACTGCTGGCTGTAAATTTACTTACTAATTACTACTAACTGAAGTTAATGGTGATGCTAATGACGCACTGTATTCACTTAAAACAGCACGGTAATTGGTTAGGGTAAACAAAATACTGACTTAATTAAATGTTTTAACATCTTTTCCTCTCTTTTCTGGAGTAAAGAGGGCGTGTAAATCGAGTAGCCACTCCCATCTCTGTCAAAAAGACCAAAATGTCTTATCCTGTGTAAATTGTTCATAAACGTAACAGATGTCCTGAGGTAAACTGTCATTACCACACCTCCCCATGGAATACTAATCCCCTCTGAATAGGAGCCATAAGGGAGGTAAGCAGCAGCCTTGATCAATGTTCACAGATTTTTTTTCTTCAATAACCCCTCACTATGTTTGTTTTTGTTTTGTTTGCTTGTGACTTGCTCTCGCAGAGTTTTCTTGCTCTCTCATTGGCTACTGCCTATCACTGCTATTGTTATTGGTCATACAGGTGCTCACACTACAGGATTCATCGCAGAGAATTATAGTCGAAAGCTCGCAAATTGCATCACAGACTGTTCTCAACACACCTCGGTGGTCATGGTCATGGCACATTGGTTTGTCATCAAGCTGCTGAGTTTGTCACAAAAAAAAAAAAATCTGCAGTTAGAAAATCTGGACTTTAAAGGACACCTACATTGGCCATTTTATCAGAAGCACCTATCATATAGGTACACTTTGTGGGTTTGCAACTACTGCCTGAAGCCCATCTATTGCTGCACCATTTATCAGCCAGTAGTGAAACTGATGTATATAAAAAACCCCGCAGTGCTGCTTGAAAATGGTCCACCATCCCCATAACACCCTGTCAACAGCAGTCCTTTGCTGATCCGGTAGGTGTTTTTGATAAAATGGCCAATGAATGTAGGTGCAAGGTAGCAAAGTCTGTGCACATTTAGGAAGAAGCCAGAGTGAGAAAGTTTTCTTTATGAGAGTCTTGTATCCAGACACACTCTGTTCATCTGTCTTTACCCTTTCCTCAGTCATGTAGTCTGGCAATGCTCCAAAGTTTCTGAAAAGCTTCTGTTTTATTTCACTAAGAGCTGAATCTGCACCTTCTTCCCATCAATTGGACACATTCTGAAAAAACTCCAGGTGGAGCGATTGTGCATGGGCCTGAGAGAGCAGCATGCCTCAAAAACTTTTAACCCTTTAAAGTCAAATTTAATCTACTCTTCTCCATTATTCATGTGATTTATTAATGCAGTTGTCAATTTTGGTATGTAAAGAAAAAATCGGAATAAAGTTTATTTTGTTTGGTTCACAAATTCCAATTTTGAGCAAGCAAACATGAACAGAAGTACGCGTCACACTTCAGTGGCCTTTTATTGCCCCTCAGATTAAATAAATGAATTTCTCTAGTGATGTAAATTGTGTTGTAAATGTGCACATGCTCACTCAGAAACTACTGCATTGCATCCAACAATAACGGCAGCATGGAGGGTCTTTTATAGTGGTTGAAAAATACACAGAAAACACAACGATGACGGCTTTAACGAGGGACAAAGACTCTGAAAGGATCACAAGTGAAGATAGGGCTAAAAAGTTATGCCACTCAACATTCTTACACATGTGTGAAGAAAAGTTGAATATTAAAACAGACTATTAGCCCTGAAGGTCTGAGCATTCCGACAATGCTGAGTGTGTGAGTGCTGATTGGTTTTTGCCTTTCATATTGCAGGAATGTGATTACACAGAAGAGTAGAGCAGATGCTTAGATCAGCATTCTCAGACAAGTTTGACAGATGTGGTTCTCTGCTCTCATCGACCAATCAAATGCTTCATTTACAAATCTAATCTGGATCTAACCAATCACTTTTGACAAGGCCAAAGAGCCTCATTAAGGCTGGCATGGAAAGTAAGAGAAAGGGAGACAGAGAGAGAGAGAGAGTGGGAATTTTAATTCTATTAAACGAGTGATCTGATGGACAGGAAAGTGGCTATCTGCTCTTTCTAGGACTCCCAGAATATCTCTCTCCATCTCTTTATCTCTCCTTTCATCTTGCTTTCCTTCCATCTACTTCTAATTCTGCATTTACATTCGATTTTCAGCACTTAAGCAAAGCTTAGCGTAATGCAAGAATATGGATTATGGTGCTGAGTGCAGCTCTCCTTTCCAAAATTACAAGAGTTAAACAGCTCCAGCAGCGTTCAACTCTGCATGCTGTAGCTACATCAATCTGCAGTTTCTAATGTAGAAGTTAACCCTTTAATACAGCTGTTTCTCCCGTTTAATCTGTTTCTCTCTGTTAACCTCGTGTTTCCTTGTTGCTCTTGCATTTGATTGATATGTAAAGACTGTCAACTAGCAAGACTAAAAAAGTATACATTTCCAATTTGTGCCACAAACTACCTTTTTGAACAGGACAGCATGAGCCACAAAATTTTAACACCACAGATTAAACAAAATAGTTATTTGCGCTAACCAATCCAAATTGCTTAATGAACTCGGGCGTTAACTTGGAAAAAATCACAGTGCATTCAACAGTAAGGAAGCCTTGCACATCATTTATACGGTGATGTATGTATGTTTATACAGCAGCACAGTTCAGATTCTATGAACAGATACATTTTACTCAGCGTGAACATGCACATGTCCTAACTCCTCTGGTGGTGAGTTAAAGAGGAGAAACATTCAGTTTGATAGGATAAAGTTTAACCTTAGAAGTCATAGGTATCGCTATAGCCACAGTAAGGTATAACTATTATTACTATTAGAATTATCACATGCACTGTTAGGTATGAAGGTGCTGTGCAGGTACGTTTTTGTTCATCAAGGTTCAAACAATGTAATGTTCCCTCAAAGGTACAACAGTGGTCTTAAGGTCCGGATGTGAACCGTAAACAAGTTTTTACCAGGTGAAAAGTTCATATTTGTACCTTTTCATAACCTAATGCTTTAAAACAGAACAATAAAATAAAAAGCCTGGAGACGAGACGGGGTGTGTGGAGGCAATACAATTACTTAGAAAATATAATTTCAATGCAATATGATACAATTATGTTCCCTGACTAAAGGTACTAAGATGTACCCTTGAGGGGACCACCCCAGTGACAAGAAGGGAACTGCCCCAGTGACAGTTTCATACCTTTATTTCTGAGAGTGTGCCTGTCTATAGTGATACTTGCAACGTGTAACAATTAAATTCTGTGGAAGGTGTAGATTCTAAACTCTCAGTCCACACCATATTTATGTTTCTTAGTAGAAGAGGAAATATTTTATTATGATTTAAATTTGATGAAAAGTTACTGGTATGTAGAGTCTTGTTGTGTGGAAAGAAAAAACATTCATTACATTTTTGTGGTAATTTGTCAGTTTGACATTGAAATAAATGGAAAGAAGTCAGAAAAGTTGACTTGAACCTGCTGATACAGATTGTAAATGTAATGTATTAAGTAACTATGTAATTAATTATGCAATTGCATTTAAATATTATAGTACAGCAAAACAGAAACAATAATTCTACATTCACATTTACAGCATTTAACATTTCTAAGCCTTAATGTGATTTTTTAGGGTGTGTGATGTTCTCGGTGAGAACTACTTGAAGATCCAACATAGGACTGCCTTCTCTATGCTAAAGCACAACCATCCACACGTCTTACCAGAAAAGACACTGGGAATCTTTGAGAGAAAACTCTTCACTGTCCTGATCGGGATCCCAGTCTTCTCGTCCTGCATCCGGGCAATCAGGTCTTCCATCTGCAAGAATGAGAGAGAAACATTAGAGCAACACTTTTATACTCATTTCCTATATCCAGAATACATAATCTGCAGACCCATTTGGTCCTGAGGCACAGTGAACTGACACTTGCTGACATTACAAACATCAAAGAACTTCTGGACACCCACACATCAGTGCCAAAAAACCCAGCCCAATCAAACCATCATTGAATAGCAAAAGAAATTCCATGCTGGACAAGTTTTACAAAATAGCCAGAAGGTTCCGAGCAGTGTAATCACGGACGTAATTGAAGAGTGGAAGATAGTGAGCAGTGTGTGTCCTGTCAGCGCTCTGCCTTTCCCCCAGGACACGCACACACACCGCAAAAAAAAATTCACAGATACATTACACACACACTAGGCTTGTACCATGAATCACTGACAGATTTCACATATCATGATTGCCTACAAAGTTGGCCGATTTATATGTCAGAAAACGTGCTATCAAAGGGCCCATTTAATTGTACCATCCTCTGTTACCCTGTTCTTGTCTTTGTCTATTTTCCCTTCTTTTTCTTCCCCCATATCTCTGCCATCAACAATAACGACTGCTCAAATGCCCAGGGCAAGTAAAATGCAACGTTGGGACAGCAGTATGAATAAATCACTTGCCCTGTTGGGTAAGTTTATGTTGGGGTTGGAGCACATTAAGTTAACAGAACATTGTAACTGGGGTCAAGCGCAATTCACTTGAAAATTAAAACCTCTCAACATGCAGAAAAAGATCAAAACAAACCAATCACATTATTTGTTGACAAATGACAACAGATTGAAGAGGGAAAATTTGGCGAAGAGCGAACACATAGCAGAAACCTTGATCCCTCTGTACTTCAGATGTTCTGCAAAGTTTATAGGGAATATCCTAATAAGGCAACCAAAAGTCTAGAACTACAACTTTTACAAAACAGTCATTCGAGTGTCATGTCTCATTGCATGTATAGTAGCAGAAAAAGGTGCTGGACATGTTCATTCGATGGATGAACAGCAAAACAGATTCCAAAATGACCGAGTTAGTCAGCACATTAGAAGAGAAAAAAAGTGGACTGGAACATAGTAGCCAGTACTGTACCAGCATGGCACAGAAGGTAATATTTTCCAACTTACGCATGCAAATGCTAATGTTAATTTGTCAAGATCCTTCAAAGCATCCATGGCAGCCAAATCTTAAACACTGTGTTTCAATCTGGAATTCTGGCTTTCTGAAGAGCCAAGTCTTAAAAATAACATGAATTGCTGAAAAAAAGGTTATAATATTCACTGAAAACAAGTGAAAGTATGCTGTGAGAATGCACACTTGTTTTAAGAATAAATAACCTTGACTAAATGTATTAGCTTACGTGTGCTCATTTATATCTGAATAATGCTTTAAAAAACAAAGATTTGTTCGGGACAGCAGAAATTTGGTTTGGGAAAGTGAACATTCACCTGTGTCTTGTGTTATAACTCCGCCCAGTAATCAATCAGGTGTTTCTTGTTGGTGTTTCCAGTATATATACCCTTTGTTTTTATCTTGTGTTTGGCATTGTTTGTCGTTTGTTCAGTTGTAGCTTTGGTGTGCTGTTATTTCCTCTTGTGTTCATGAGCTGATTATCATGCTCTTCCTTTCATTTTTCCTGTTTGCTAAGTTTAGTTCTTTAGTTCTGTTTCATTCGTTGCTTTCTTTGTGTTTCGGTCCTTTCATTTTTCTCTTTTTATTTTCTAGGGTTTCTAATATTACGAACTCGCACATGCATCCTGCCTTGTGTTCTGTTCACCCTATGTTACAACAATTTTCTTGTATTTTGTTTTTTCCCTTGAGGTCAATTTATAATTAGATTTATGCATCAAAAACAGTAACATTTTATTTTTACACAACCGTTTTCCAATTTTTAATCCTTTAGAATTCAATAGTCTGTTATAGCTACTGTGCTTTTAATACTGACATATGTAAATGATCTTTGTTCTGATTGGCTGCCTTTTTCAAAAAGCAGTCCAGGCTGAAACACTTTTTATACCTTCATCATTAATGGGCAGAGCTAATCCGCTGTAGACTGAACAGGTGTATATGCTGGTGTATATGTATATGTAAATGCATTATTTTCTGTCACATCGTGAAAAGACCGAATTCAAATCGGGCTACTTTTGCAGCTTAGTTACCACATATGTATTGGACTGGGAGGTGGACGATAAGCTTTGAAACTTTAACATTGTTTACGTGTTACATCAATCTCTTGCACATAAGTAATAACAATTAACACAATTTAACATATATATTTAATAAACAAGTGATATACATTAAACCTTATCTAAACCTTGTCATCAGGCATTCCGGAATGATGCCTCAAGAACTACAAAACAATTAATATAGCATTTCAGCACCATTTTAGAAAAAGGTGTAAAACAGAACATCAGCATTATTGTGGGGTGGACTGGGCTGATTATCCAATTGTACAGTTTCTGCCTGCAATTGAAACAACTGAAAACGCTCACACAGACATACACAGCTCTCCTAAGTCACTTGCTGAGCTGATGGTTAAACATGTTAGTGCTAATTGAGGCCAATGAGAGCTCTCTGCATTCCTCTCTCTGGCAGTGTGGTAATGGACCTCTCATTAAACTTGCCAGACAGAGAAAGAGAATGAGAGACGGGAAAAGGGAACAGAAAGAGAGAGAAAGAAATCGAGGTGGGGGTAGGGCGCTAACTGAGGATATTTCACCAATGCAGCAGAAATGGGGTGCAAAACTGCTAAGCATCAGTCCAAACCTGACGACTAAAACTGGCCAAAACAGATATGGCATCCAAATATTGTGCATCATCAAACCAATCAAATCATGAATCATAACTGAATCGAATTGCGAGGTCAGAGCTCTGTACCCCTAAGCAGAATCCTATAGGAAATCTTTACGATTTTGAGGTCTGCTGTGTGAATCTGTGAGTGTATGCACGCACCTGTGTTCCCAATTACCTGCATCTTTCTGACCTTTAACAGGTAATCACAACTTATATCAATCAAACTGCCACTTAATCAATCCAGCACTCTCTGAGCTCAAAACTAGCATGGTCAGGTAAATCACCACTTCTCCGGAGCTGAGCTGACCTTTACCACTTAGTCGCAACTCCAGCGGGTTCCTTCCCCATCTGTAGCCGGTACAAGGAGTACAGTAGGACCATTTGTCAGAAATAGTGCCTCTTCTCATGCATGTCATGGAAGACCCATGTTAAAAGTCTACAGACTTCATCAGTCTGTCTTTAGAGACAGGTGCTCCATTCTCACCTGTTTGCTGCATTTACTCACTTTTTTTCAACGTGCAGTCCAAAAAGCAGTTATTTCTGCCTCTTCATCTGCCTCCTGTAATAATATATGCCCAATGTGAAACTGTATTTATTTTTTATACAAAGAACATGACTAAACAAAGCTTGTAGATTCATATTTTGTTTGGTACAAATGATCAAATTACTCTTTTAAATAATCAAACACATTAGTAAGAAAACTCAAAAATAAGTAAGCGTTGCGATCTGAATTCCATTCTGAACGTGTTCGCACACTCGCTCAGAACTTACTACAGTGCATCCAACAATAAAGGCAGTATGGGGCTTCTTTTATAAAGTGCACACAGAATGCTGGAATTTTCTGTGGCCCAACTACTTTTTTTGAATGAAAAACATGGACTTTACCAAAGTCTCTGAATGTGTTGCTATTGAGATGTTAGGTTCGATAGGGTTAAGGCAGGGGGCGGCAACCCAAATATTAAGAAGAGCCATTCTGTCCTTTCAACAAAAATCAAACCACCTTGGGAGCCACAAAAATTTAGGTCCATTTTAACATCTTGGCCATAAATATGTCTCAGTATGTGCTGATGTACTAGTATAGGCTAAAAAATATAATATAAACGAAAACACAGACTTACTTTGCTCTGCTTTAAGCTTTAGCTCAGCTATAGCTGCTTTTCTCGCATCTCCGGCAGGAAACAAAAGTAGAATAGGTTCTTGTAAAATGTCTCTCAATGGTCGTTTTTTTTACGAGGCTGAAGTCGCTTCTCATTCGTCAGCTTATTAATTGGAATTTTCCTGTTCCATCTTAAATGTCGCCTGAAGCACCAGAATGTAACTGCTGCATCATTGGAACGGGAAAATTCGAACAAGAAGCTGGCGAATGAGAAGTTAGCAAGTTAGTGTGTTAGACAGTTTCTTGGTGCAGATTAAATGTATCAGAAAACCAGCTGAGTGCTTATAAATACAAATAAGTCCATTCGTCTCTAAATTATCAATGTTCGTCTTAAATCTCTCTCTTTGCCTTTTCGGTAGCTACTAGCTAGGTGAGATTGTTTTCTGTGTTGCTATGGTGACCAGCAGTCTGCACGCCAACCTTCAGGGTTAAAGGGTGAATTAGCAGTTTTACATTAACTCCAGCATTTAAGAACATTTATTGTTAAAACTGCAGAAGAAGAGCTTTATTTTACTGCAGAGGATTATTTTATTTTATCTGAAAAAATTCTGCTGTGGAGCCGCAGCAGGGCAGTAAAAGAGCCACATGTGGCTCTGGAGCTGCGTGTTCCTGACTCCTGGGTTAAGGAGTTACACTCAGCAATGTTGGATGGTGACAAGTGACCAATGAAAGCTGCCTTGACTTCTTCAAGAGGAAGTTTTTTATTGAAATGTGTTGTTCTAGATCTCTAAGATCACACATGAATTCTCAGCTACGCCATTCCAATCACACTTGAGAGGACTGAAGCGCTGAAATATGCCTTGTCAGATACGTCCAAAATGATGACAAAAACAAAATTTTGCAAGACATTATTAAAAACAAGTGTTTAGTTACAAAACTCATTGACGTCTAAACAACTAAGATATGACAAACAAATTTGGACGGTAGATAAAACTACACATTCTAGACTTGGGAAGCTCCCTCATTCAGAGTGGTAGCTTCTTTCTTTAACCGCTTCACAGGCCGGTCATCTAATATTTCTGAATTGATGTTTTAGGTTGTATTGCTTCTTGTGTGTCAATGTTTCAATCATAAGACTTATTATCCAGTTATTACAAAGAATTATCCCACAGCTTCAACAAAACAGACACAGTCGATTGTGATCCAAGGCACAATTAAAACACAGATTCTTCTTTGTGACTATGGGAACTTTGTATTTGGTGGGAGAGCTTCAATGAGGTCAGAGTGAGATAGGTGGTGCATTGGTCAGAAATAGAGACGGCTGTCTGTTCTGTCTTCATAACACCTCAGTAGAACAGGACACAACTGATTAGGACACACATACACTGGAAAAAGACGACATGGCACAGACGACACAATATAACAGTGAGCCTGAATCGGCCCCTTTATGAATGGGAATGTACTGCAGTCACCACTGTTGCTTTAATATTGTTACCTGTTTTGTGTTTTATTGAAATCAGGATTAAACGAAATCATCCAAAGTTTTTCTCTCTAAAATGTAAAGGTACTTGTGGCTAGAGATAATATATTTAGAATATGTAGATGGTGTATTAAGGAAGCACCAATTTAAAAAACATCACTGATTAATATTTGCAATAAATAAATGTGGCAATGTGTTGGCAATGCGCATGATGCAAATGCATGGTTTGTTATTGCTTGGTCTTTTTTAAAAGGTTAATTAATTGGTAGATTACACAGTTTCTAATATACAAGACATTGACAGCCCTAGTTTCAACCCCCCGCTAATTATGAACTTGAATCGTTACAATGTGCTCTGCTGCATATAACAGATTTTGAATGACTGGCCAATTGAATACAACTGCTAACACTGCGAATACAGACTAGAAGCAGGGGGTGGAACTGTTAGTAATCATGCCAATTAGATCATGCTAACTGGTTCTGACGACCTGTCATTCACCGTTAACCGCATTAGCAATTTCTAAAGCATTCCTTTGTACCACGAAAAGTACACTGAGAATGTCTCACAGGAGTATGTGACAGCCTCCACTTACATGACCAAGACAGTATGCTGCGCTATTTCACAAGAGCCTACCTCAACGGCAAGAACGTTCTGAACAAAGATCGATTTTTGTCTGGTCACCATGGACCCAACCTGCTCCTCCAACGGCCTCTCCAAGAGAATACATGCAAACCATGGCAGCTATTCAGGAGTAAGTTGGAGTGCAGAGGTCCGGGCAAAAAAGCTTCTCTGGACACATGCCTGGTCTGCAACACCGCAGTGGATACTGTCAGACATGAAATTGACTTATAATTACGGCCCAATCGATACTTCATTTAGCATTATTGGCTAGAGTTTTGTAGCTCTGACTCTCAAAAAAAGATACACTTCACAGTTAGGCATTCATTTGTAGTTTTTTTTACCCACTGTTATTTTTCCCTTTGACGTTTTCACACAGCATCATTGTCTGTGTGTGCATGTGTGTCCAGCTTTGCCATGTGAAGTGAAAAACACTTAGGGCTAATCAAGGCACATTTCAGTGCTCATCAGGTTCGGCGTGTGGGTTCAGGACATACACTTAAATTAAACCGTAGAGTAAACCCACATAATAAATTCACAGAGAACAGAAAGAATGTGTCTGCTTCAATTACTGTTTCTCATACAGGTGTCAAAATGGATTCGCAAAGACGGCTGAGGATCGTTTATAATGTGCCAAAAAACTTAATCAGCTGATGATGAGCTGAACAGAAACATGCCCATCACTTCTAAATATTCCGCAGCGTGGGCAGGAGCATTTACGGTGACATTTCTGCAAAAAATCTAATTAAACGTGATCTTCCAAAGCCTCCCTTATTCTAAATGTAGCTGATCAGTGAAAAAAAATCTATAAAAAAGGACAAGTGTAAAGGACAAAAGGTGGCTGCCACCACTGTTTTAATCTATGTCTGTACTTTTGTCCATCTTTATAGATAACAGCATGTCAGAGAGTGTCAGAAACCACACAAGCTAGTCTATTTGCGATTACTTAACAACTAAATGCATTTTGACGCTCTAAAAATTAAAGCCATAAACCTGAAAATGCCCATATCTACTGTGAGGACAATCATGAAGAACTTTAAAACAACTGGAGCTACAGTGAACCTGCCTGAAAGAGGACGCACATTTATTTTACCCCCAGACACAGCGGGAAGGACGGTTAGAGAGGGATCTGCAGAAGATGGTCACGTTCTTGGTTTACTACTTCATAACTACAATTAGACACCGCCTTCATGTCACCACAAACAAAAGCACACAAAGTTCCCTAGAGACTACTGGAACTCTGACAGGTACCAGGTTCTATGGTTCTATGAAACAAAAACAGATCTTCCAGCCAGAGGTGTGGACTCGAATCATATGACTTGGACTCGAGTCTGACTCGAGTCACAAATTTGATGACTTGAGACTCGACTCGAAAAAATCGAGAACTTTGACTTGAACACCAATAACTTGAACTTCAACTTTAAGACTCGAAAAGACTCGAGAAATTGGAAGAAACATGGAGAGAGTCTGACTGCAGACGGCTACACAGTCTCATCGAAGGGATTTGTTTCCTACTGTAAACTGAATGAACAGCAGCGTTGTCAGATGTCTGTCACTGTGCTTATTCCCGGCTTCTTTTATTTAAGAAGATAAGCAGTGTTTAGAGTTCAACTTCGCCTCCATAAACTGGAAACAAGCAAAGCATCCACAGCAACAATGCACCCTCATCAGCACTTAAACTCTTACTGGAGAAACGGTGAACGGACCATTTTCCTCATGGTAGCAAAACAAAAGAACAGAAGAGACACAGCTCTCTCTATCTGACCGGTTTTAACAGCTTCTGCAGGTAAAACAAGCCTGACAATCACCACAAGGCTGAAGTTGACTTCTTCTTCGCCAGCTTCATATTGTAATATGTCGTTCCACTTTAAATTGTGCAGCAGCGAGGCGCTGGGACGTAACTGCTGCGCCATGTAAGGTGAAACAGAAAATTCGGCTCAGGAGCTGCTGGCGAAAAAAGTCAACATCAGCACTGAATATTTACTATCATTTTGCTGTCTTTTCTGTCAACTTTGTTCAGCTCGGTTGTTTTGGTTTACGATGTTGTTCAAATTCGATTCAAACGCCGTTGTTTATTTTAGTCCTATGCGCCCAATGTATAGAAACTTTCTGAAGGGTTCTATAGAGCTCCAAAAAGGGTTCTCCTAGTGTTACAAGCTTGACATCGTAACAGTAGAAGAAGCCTTTGGGAGCAATATAGAATCCTTTTCAAAAAGGTTCTATATAAACCCATCCACGGCGCATTCTTAAGAACCCTTTCATGATGCAAAAAGCACTTTAACCGTGCAAAGGATTCTTTGAGTGTTTTTAGAACTATTTTCTAACCCTTGAAGAACCAACCTTTTCAGGAGCTTGGTTATCTGTGTACCATGGATTTTGATGGAAGGATAAAAAACGATTTATGAAAGATTAATATACAGCCATACACTGCTGATATGGTGTTGTTAAAAGGCTGTAATACTGTTACCTTCATTCGATGTTATGGCCTTAAATTGGCTGAACAATGCATACTGACTTGTTTAGCACTCAAAGATTAGGACTATTGACTTGGGACTCAGGACTTGAATCGAGACTTGACTATCTTGACTTGGGACTTGACTCGGGACTTGAGTGTCAAGACTTGAGACTTACTTGTTACTTGCAACTTAGTGACTTGTTCCCATGTCTGCTTCCAGCTAACACTCAAAGTGAGCGAGGCGTAAAAAACAAGGATGGTCATGTAGAAAAGAACTTTATCCTAACTATTAGGTATGGTGGAAGATTTGGGGCTTTTTTCCTCCACAGGCCCTGGGGACCTTGTTAGGATACATGGACTCAAGATTTTAAATGAAAATCTGCCAAAACTGCTAGCTAAAACTGATCAGTGGCTGAATCTTCCAGAAGGACATTGATCCCAAACATATATTCAAACCCACACAAAAATGGTACAAAGCTTTTGACATGGCCATTCCTGTCCCCTGGCCTAAACTACATTGAAAAACTGCAGGGTAAGCTAAAAAGAGTCCAAAAGAGCAAACCTAGGACCTTGGAGCATCTGGACGGATTCTGTATTGAGGAGTGGTCCTAGGTTCCTTGTTGAGTTTTCTCCAACTCATTAAACATTAAAAGAAATGACTTATTGCTGTTATGCTGGCAAAGGGACGCTAGGCTAAGAGCAAGGGTGGCAAAAGTTTTCTTGTTGTTTTCTTGTATTGTTCTGATAAGAGGTTTTGGGTCTCATATTTTCAGTGTGCGACTGAGCTAATTAACCACAAAAACATTTTTTATGATCTTCTTTATCCATCTTTAACAAGGGAGGCAATAATAACGGAGCTGACTTTACACTTATGCCTAAAGGATATAGCATTTTGTCGATAAACAGGCGAATATTAAAGTTCCACGGATTTATTGCTGTTGGTAATTGGTCAATAGTATTGGATATCAGAATGTTTAGGTCCTTAAAATCGGTTTCTGTGACAAAACTGTCATATCTGCCGGGCCCTACTTATGCCCCTCATGTGTCTGGCTCCACAGCTGATTACTAGGCCTGCTGTTACTGATATGAAACACACTGGCGTGTGTTAATGACTATCAGCATTGGGGGAGGCTGAACAAATTACTAGTCCCCCGTAGACAAGGTTATAGTAGAACCATGCTACTGCTGTGTCCTTGCTCTAGTCTGCGTACCTTCTCTCTCTCTCTCTCTCTCTCTCTCTCTCTCTCTCTCTCTCTCTCTTTTTCTCATGCACACTCTATATCTCTCCCCCTTTTCTCAAGGCTGACATGATGTATTTATGTCGTCATCCTGCTGGTTGCCGTGGTAACAGGGAGCAAAAGAGAGAGAGAGAGAGAAAGAGAGAGAGAGGAAGAAAAAAGAGAGAGAGAGAGAAACTGAGAGATACAGTTTTTGCCTGTTTTGGACTTCAAACTAAAAGAGAGAGGAAGAGAATTCCCTCTGAACGTTCATGCACAGAAATACACGGCAGCCACACAGCGGGGGTTACATAACCATAACACATTAAAAAGTGTTTGTCCTTCAGTGGCCTGCCTCACTCTGAGAACCCACACTCTCACCACCTTTCACTCACACACTCAGACACACACACACACACACATATACAGCACTGTACAAAAATCAGAGACCACCCCTAATTTATTTCATTTCCAGTGAAACAGCCATTACGTGCAAGATATTCATTTTTCTGGAGATATCTCTGAGAAGATTAACAACAAGATAATCCGCATTTCCGCAAGTAGAGTTTAAAAATGATTAATGCTACAGAGAAAATGGGACTCCTAATAACAGTTACCCGACCATCAGACCACCAAAACCATCCCCATCAGATAAACAGCAATTAAAGCTTTCATCTTTGAGAGAGAGAGGAGAAAATCAAGCTGCTTCAGATCTGAAAACATCCACAGGTGTTTCTGTCCATCCTTCCACTGTGAGAAGACGACTCAGCGCTGTGGGTCTGAAAGGATGTGTAGCTGTCAAGAAGACCTCACTGAGAAAAGGAGACAAATACATCAAACAAAGAAGCTGAACAATGGACTGACCAGCCCAGAGTCCAGCATCACTGAAAGTTTTTGGGATTACTTGGATTGCGATAAGTAGAAAATGCAAAATGAACATTTAAGCGGAGAAATTTGGAGATGTGGGAAAATGTCCCTGCAGCTTCCCTTAAGGAAACGAAAGCCCCCAAAAAGAATGGAAGCTGAAATCAGGGCCAAGGTGGGCATTATTAAATAGTAAAAATGAGAAATTCTAATTAGTTGATGAGGCTTTTTGTTTTCTGTGGTTTTGCTAAAAAAATACTAACTTGTATTTAATGAATAATTCAATGACTGATTAAATGAAGGGTGGTCTTGGTCTTTTGCACACTACTGTATATACACTTCTACAGCACATAAATGCACTTGGCCATTCATTCACACCTCTGCATTTAATTCTCCATCTGTTTTAGGGAGCAGACCAGAATACACGTATGAAATATTCATGACGCCACTACGTATAATTGAATATTCAATTTGGTACAGTGTGTAATTGAATATTCAGCATGAGAGACAGAGTGCTGTTCTGATATTCAGAGAATCAGAGCACATGGTTCTGTGCTCCAAATGAAAGACATGATATGCAGAGAGAGAAGAGAAAGGGTCACGCAAACAAACACACACACACACACACAAACGTGTGCGCACACACACACACACAGGGATGACAGATGGATAGTGTTTTCCACATGGCTGGAGGTGCCGATACACTCAGAGCAGACAGCAAGGCTTTGAAGTGCTTTATGTACCTCTTCACATACACACACACACACACACACACACACACACACACACACACACACACACACAGCCAGGAGGGTAATGAGAAGTCGGTGTTAAACTTGACCTGGGGCTCTGCTAAAAACAGATGTGTGTTTTGCTTTCAACACAACACATCATTTAATCATCAGCCAATAACAGCGTGCTCGAGTGAAAACACAAGCAGATCACCTACACGCACCATGCGACAATGTACAACCCCCCACTCCCCACCTCCCCACTCACACAAGCACAGAAAAAAAACAGAGCCTGTTCTTTTCACACTACAATCTTTGCAGTGCTTCTGGATTAGGGCTCCCACTAATGACTATTTTTCTATCAATCAATCTATCGATTTTCCTCCAAAAACCTAACGGACCATTTCAGTTCTGTTTATTTTGGCAACAACAAACTTATTGAAATGTAGTGTGCTGCACTATGTCTAACTGTTTCTTTTCTCTAGGCATCAATATAGGCCTTTGTTTTCAAACAATACCTGAGCTCAGGAGTAGCTTTTACTCTAACCTAATTGTACTAGCAAAGATAATTTCTCTGAATAGACAACAAAGCACTTTTGTAAGTCGCTCTGGATAAGAGTGTCTGCTAAATGCTGTAAATGTAAAACAAACTGTATGTCAGCACAAAACAAAAATGTAAACATATTAAAGTGCAACACTGTGGTTTTAAACTCCAGCATCATAAACATGAACAAACAGAGGGCTTGTTATTTACATCAGTAGTGCAGCTCCAAAAGAAATCCAGGTTTCTTTGTATTTATGGCATTCCCTAGAAGAAGGGAAAGTTTGCTTAAAATAATGGCAGAAATAAAATAATTAGTTAAGGTACATATCCCATCAAGAGCAATGTGCACAAAAACACACACACACACACACACACACAAACACACACACAAACACAGGCACTAGAGTAAGCCCAGACTGTGGCACGTACTCAACGGAAATTCTAAGGAAGCAGGCAGATGACATTATGGCTTTGATAATGAGTGAATTCAGCAGCTACAAGGAAAACAGATTTCAAAAAGTTCTCCCTGTTAATGGTAATTTAATAAACATGAAAAAAATCACTCACAGTGGTTTTGCCTTTTCTGGCTGTCCACCACCCAGAATAGCAACTGTGGCCCAATCCCATTTCATCTTTTTACCCCTACCCCTTGTTTTCAAGTGTCACCCTAACCCTTTGGAACTGAGTTACAAGGGGTAGAGGTTGAAATCTTGCTCTATGAAATGGGACCCTCAAATTAAAAAAACAAAACAAAACATTGCTTCATTAACAGGCTACTAGTGGTGCTCTGTAGGCAACCTGGCCAGTCTGCAGTGATAGCAGAGAAGGGAAAAGTTCTGGGCTTTTGTTACATTTAGGGCATCATATGCTTTCAAAGAGGGGGTATAAGACAATTATTTGTCATCGCCCACCGCTAATTCTTTGATATTGCGAAGGTGATAGGAAGCTGAAGTCATTTATTCACCAGCTTCTTGTTCGAATTTTCCCGTTCCACCTTAAATGGTGCATCAGTTACATTCTGACGCTACAGGCGTCAATACTGCTGGATTATTTAAGGTGGAACGGGAAAGTTAGCTAGCTAGCTACTGAGACATTAGCATGCTATTAGCAATTTTTTATGCGTTATGAAGAAAACGACCATTATACATTGAAACGACATTAAACGAAGATAATAACTACAATGGTTACTGTAACTTTTTAATGGAGAAAATACTCACATTTGTGGGTTTCTTTGGTCACCATCTTGCCGGTTTCCCTTTTTTGTGTGTGCCTCTGAAAAACCTCCGTTTGGAGGGCCATGTAGCCCTAACACTTTGCCCTACCCCTCTATCTCAACAAAAATTGGGACACCCTACCCCTAGACGTTAATGCCCAAAACAGAGGGCTAAGGGCCAAGCGGTAGGAGGCAAGGGGTGAAATGGGATTGGGCCTGTGTGTTCTCTTCAGGTGCTCAGGCATCGCGCTAGTGCTGCGGTGGTATGCCATTGAAACTTTGAGCGTACAGACCAACTTTTTTTTTGCTAATCTGAAGTACTCCCATACTTTGAACACTTTGGGTCTTTGGAAACTTTTTTTGCAACCGAGTCGGACTCGGCTGCAGTCGTCATGTTTTTTTAAAACTGCAGCACTGAATGGAGCCAATCAATGACCGGAGCCAAAAACGACTGACGATATGCGCGCAGCGTTTACACAGTGGTACAGAAGAACAGCATTTGTTAATTGAATTCAAGCATTTCAAAAAGGTAAGTTTATGTTCATGCATTTTCAGCTTTGACATAATTACATTGACTAATCGCAGGAGCCCTATTCTACATAATGCGAATGAACTGCTGTCCTTTACTATAAATTAACCAATATATACTAGGAGTGTAATGATTCACAACTTCAGATTTTGCATAACTATGACAGTGCTGCCTCAATTCAATGCATTTTTCGATACTGCATCAAAAAAGTGTGTAAAAAAGTGCGTAAGTTAATTAGAGCACTCAACATTCTACAATATTGTAATCAGAAGTTGTTCTTTATACTATATATATATATATATATATATATATATATATATATATATATGTTTATACATCCCTAATACATACTGAAAACTTACTCTAGCCTAGTCTATACAAGCGCAGGTGCAGCGCAAAATAAGCCTTCTTGCAGCCGCAAAACGCACTCACTGAAATTAACATTCAAAAACAAGCACAAAGGCAAGCACAGCTCAAAAAGACAGTTCCTCACAGTTTATTCTAATAGGAGTTGCATCGTCTTCATGGCCTGCACAACTCTGAGGCCGGCTTTACATTTCATTTCATGAAAGTAGCTGCATATTGTCAGTTGCATGCAACTTAATTTCCACATTTAGTTACTCCACTAGTTTCGCAAATTAGCAGCTTGCATTTATTGACACATCATATCCTTTTGGCTATAAAATCATCTGAGGCATGTTACTTACACTTGTAGCATACTTGTTTCATCTCTTATTGCTGTTTTTTTGCTCTAAATATATTCTATATGTCTATCTACTTGCATCTTGGTTTCCCTTCTGCAATCATTTTCATTTTTTGGATTCTAAAGGAGCCTGAACTCCTTTAGGCATCATCCAGCAAAAAAGATTATGTTAAAAGTGAACTAATAAAACAGAAGAAGCGATGGCACAAGCAGCGGGTTAAACATCTGTTGCAGTGAGCTGGCTAGCTAAATCAGCTTGATGCAGAAATGCTAGTTTTGTTTTGTTGTAGTGGCTTAAAAAGCCAAACCTGCATAAAGTTGATCAGGAAGACCCCCTTTTTAACCATTCTATACAGCTTTAGTCTCACAGAGACAGACATGACCTTGTAAGAAGAACTTCTGGGTACAACCATAAAAAACTCCTAAATGTGGGTGGGAACAAACTGAGCTTTCAACAAATTTCTCAATCAATCTAACTACTTGTGAAGGTGGAGGCCTCCAAAAAACCCAATTAAGCATGCAGATGTTTGTTGCTTGTGCAGAAAACACATTACAGGACATAAAATTAAACAAAACAACTTGCAAGAGAAAAACAGTTCTGATAGCTAAAGAGTGCTTTGCTGGCCAGCTTGTTTTACTTGTGTTATCGAAAGTACTATAGACTTTAAAAGAGCTCAAATTAGAGGAATTTGGGGTGGGTTTTAGAGGGGTTTGCTCTTGTTTGTGGCCACAACCTAACACAAAGTTTGACAGGTTGTCTACAATCATTACAAGATCACGTCAGGCCCTGCAAGATTGATAAACTGTTTTATTCTTTGTCCACAGATCTGGCAAAATCAGTCATTTGAAATCATGTCACTTGGCGTGATCAGGTAATGCGTTATCAGCATTGTGACCAGCAGTTTAAGATGGTTGAGATGGATGCATCTGTTGTGGATGAATTGCAGGATGCTTCATACTGCAAAACTTAAGCGAAATTTCATTTCATGTAAGTTTCAATCAAACTAAAGTTGCATGAAGGTTCCACTTTGTAAAGCCAGTCTGAGAAGCCAACAGCACTGCCTCAAAGCAACATGGAATTATTGGTCATCTGCCACTTGTAACTGGCATTATGCAACCTGCTGGGCAACACAAATGCTCAGCCCAGATTCTGAGGACTAAGAAAGGGAAATAAGGATAAATACAAACATCTCTCCCACCCTCTCTTTCTCTCAGAGCACCGTCTGTGTGTGTGTGCATGTATCTGTGTGTGAGTGTGTGTGTGTGTGTGTGTGTGTGTGTGTGGGAGTAAAGTGGGTGCTCTGACTCAGCTCTGGTGGAATAAGATTCCACGGAACGAGGATCTCACCACCCACCTGCAGCTCTCTGACACACATACACACACTCATGCGCTTGCACACACGCTTGCGCGCGACAAACATACTGAAACAAAACAGCCGCATGATCATCAGCAGTGCTGCCGTTTGAGTCCACAAATCCTACTGACAAACTAAAAATCTCACCGCAGCCAGACTGAACAGATTTACTGGCATCTACAAAACCACAGGTGTCAAACTCCAACGACGCAGAGTTTAACATTTGCCCAGCTCTACCAAAATGTATTTCATTAAGGATTTGACCATTTGCTTGGTGAATTAGGTGAGTTAAAGCAAAGAAATCACAAATGTCTATAAATGTGAACCCCCCAGATTGCACATGTTCAGATTTACCCCATGTCACAAAGCTGTGTTAGAGCAGGGAAAACATCACAATCCCAAGACTGATTATAGTTTATACTTAAGCTAAGAGTGTAGCCCATACAAAAGTACCTAAAAAAGTAGCTTAATGAACTTGAAGTGATAGTTTGGTAAAAATCAAATGTGCCTAATTTTACCAATTATAGCGCAGATGTAGCCAATTAGCCTAGATATGTTTGGTTTTTAGGCACAGAGTTTGCTCCACCGCAAAACTTTGGAAACCTTTAGGGTGCAACTACCAACTCATTTCATTTTTGAATATTTAATCGAAAACTACCTTGAACATTTGAATATTCTATAAGAATAAGAAAAGCTCAAGACATGTTTCACTATAATAACAGAATGGGAAAAAAACTTCATATCTTCTAATTCTTCTTCTAATTACTATTATTGCTTAGTAGTAATGTTACTAATATTATTGTTATCATGAACTATTACATACATTCTGTTTATTTTGCTTTTTATTAAAATGTGTTCAAAATACTACAAAGTAATGAAAAGATATCACTGATAAATAATTGTTTTCATAACAAGTTGCCTTCAGGGATCCTGCCCAATCTGGCAACCCTGAGCAGGTTGCTGGCTCAGTCTAAGCACCAGTGAGAGCAGTGAAGCAGAAGGAACTGCGTCTTCTTAAGCATCGTGGGGGTGTGATCAAGCGCTCAAAACTCAGCTACACTGGCTTTAAGATGTGGTGCAGTGAATAATTTTCCTACAGATCTTCTCACCTGTGTGTTCTCATTTACTCCTAGTACAAAACACAACAGAACATGTTAGCTAGACTGCGATTCGGAACCAGCAGAAAACTATTTTGTATTGCAACTGAAGTTAAAGACCATTACTGTGACCTCAAATTGTCTCACAAACTGTGCCAAAATAGTACTGGGAACAGGCTGGAATCTGGCTTGATAAAACAACATTTGTTTCCCTACAGAAGTGTGCTAGTTCATAAGAGAAGTAAAAGTGTCAGTTATTTGAAGAACATTTAGGGAAAACTGGGTAAACAATTTTTTTTACCAGACTATCAGTCAAATCAAATTTTGTATGTCAGGGATTAGGGATAGAGCAGCACAGTTTATGTACAGACTAAGGCCCAATCCCATTTCTTATTTTCACCCCTACCCCTTGTTTTCGAGTGTCTCCTTGCCCCTTGGAACTGAGATACAAGGAGTAGTGGTGGAAATCTTTCCCTACGAAATGGGACCCTCAAATAAAAAAGAACACTACTTCATTAATAGGCTACTAGTGCTGCTCTGTAGATGAGCCTGCCAGTCTGCAGTGATAGCAGAGGAAGGTAAAGTTCAGCAACCTCACTTCTAGGCTTTAGTTACATTTAGGGCATCATATGCCTTTAAAAGAGGAGGGATATGACAATTATTTACCCCTAATTCTTCAGTGATATGAAGCTGAAATCAGCTACTCGCCAGATTCTTGTTCAAATTTTCCTGTTCTACCTTAAATGGTGCAGCAGTTTCACTCTGGCGCCGCACCATTTAAGGTGGAACGGGAAATTCAGCTAACTAGCTACTGGGACATCAGCATAGTACTAGTGAATTTTTATGCTTGTTATGAAGAAAAGGACCAAAATACATTGAAACGACATTAAACCTAGATAATACAATGGTTATCATCATGTTTCTCACATTTGTGGGTTTCTTTGGTTGCTTGATCAGCCATCTTGCCTCAGTCATCTTTTTCTTTTTTTCTCGTAGCACTCGTTTGAAGCGTGCCTCTGAAAAACTTCTGTCTGGAAGGTCACGTAGCCCTAACACATCACCCTACCCCTCTATCTACAAAAAAATCAGGACACCCTACCCCTAGGCGTGAAGGTGCAAAACGAAGGGGGAAAAGGCTAAGTGGGAGGGGTGAGGAGTGAAATGGGATTGGGCCTAAGACTGCAGCCTGTTCATACTGTCAAAATCACAAAAGTGCCTAAAAAATGTGCCTCTAAAACTTACTGAACTCACTGCAATGGCTGAACTCTGGGAGACAGACCTTTCCTCAAACCCTTCTCTCCAAATAACATATTCTCTGCTCTCTTCTACCATTCCACATGATGAGATATCGCACCTCGCCAGTTCCTCGTCACCTCACGGAGAACACGAACCTCTTGGGAGAAAGGCGCCAGCAAGGGCACGGGAGGATGCACGTGAAAACACACCAAATTTGAAAGCTTTTTATGAAGACTGGGGGTTATTTTTAGCTCCAGGCTCCTGCCCCTGTGTGTCTGCACATGTGGACTGAATAGTAATAAAACTGTGAGTGACGTTCAGACTCCTCTCCCTACAGTGCCGTCCTTAAGCTTGAGCTTTGAGCCGTGCTTCCAAAAAAACTTGGAGCCAAGTATGACTCAAAGCAGCTGGAGAGATCTCAAAATCTCCACCAAATGTGCACACACAAAATCAGAGCAGCGCTTTTCCATTAATCAACACTGTTCAACGGACTGGTTTTTAGCCCTCCTTTTATGATCATTTGGGCCACCTTTAGCGCACAAACTATAACCTACACAGTACAAAATTAGAATCGTCTGGGAGGAGCCAGTGTCCAACCGACAACTGATCCCCGGAGCAAGAATGAGTCCGTAGAATGGGAACTGGTCCAAAGAAATTAATTTCATTCATGAATGTCATGGGAAAATCTAAAAAAATGAGGTTGTCTTGAGGGCCGATCTTTCTGAACCCTTAGTTTTTAATCTCGAGCTCATACTGTGTGGACACATTCAACATACTCGCACATTTCCGGTTCTTTCTATTAGCAAAAGTAATCTTTGAAATAATAATAAATAATAATAAATAAATACATAAATAATACATTTTTCTTCTTTAGTAGCCAAATCTTGGCCGATTCAAATCAGGCATTCTTAGTTTTATTTATACTAAAAGAGGCTATTTATAAATAGCCCTATATGTTACTTAGTTTTTCTGAACCGAAGTACTCGTTCTCAATACCACTCCTAAAACTATATTTGTTTCAGAATTAATCATAAATTTTGATTTGTTTTAGAAAAAAAAAATCTTTTTTTCAGTCTGTAACAAAGAGTTTTGCACATTTAATTATCTATTTTTTAAACGGACGTCCTAAATATGCCAAGATATCTTTGTTGTGTTGCTGGAGTTTTTAAACACTCTGTCCACTCACTGTCCACTCTATTAGACACTCCTGCCTTGTCAGTCCACCTTGTAGATGTAAAGTCTTAGACGACAGCTCATCTGCTGCTGCACAGTTTGTGTTGGTCATCCTCTAGTCCTTCATCAGTGGTCACAGGATGCTGCCCAAAGGACGCTGCTGGCTGAATATTTTGGTTGGTGGACTATTCTCAGTCCAGCAGTGACACTGAGATGTTTAACAACTCCAGCAGCACTGCTGTGTCTGTACCAGCTCGTACCAGCACAACACACACTAACACACCACCACCCCATGAGTGTTACTGTGCTGTGAACGATCCACCACCCAAATAGTACCTGCTCTGTGAGGGTCCATGGGGGTCCTGACCACTGAAGAACAGGGTAAAAGGGGGCTAACAAAGTATGCAGAGAAACAGATAAACTACAGTCTGTAATTGTAGAAGTACAAAGTGCACCTATATAGTAAGTGGAGCTGATAAAATGGACAATGAGTATAGAAACAAGAAGGTGGTCATAATGTTATGCCTGATCGGTGTATATCAATGCTTTGTAGATTTACGGCTGTTTATAACATATCAGAATCAGCTAAAATAATTAGCTAGAGAAATAATTAGCTAGCTAGCTTTTGGTGATATATTACCACTCCCCCCCTCAGTCCTGAGCTGTATCTTCTTTGTGTTCATATTAAAGATGTGGTAGTCACCTTTCAAATAAAACCATATAAATGAGATTTTCATCTAGATTTATGATAAAATGTTTTGTTTAAAACAGTAATAAATAAGCCTCCATCTCTGTAAAAGTCAAGAGTCAATAAGAGTGTTCAGGAATACTGGTGGAGTCCAAGGAGATAACAAATGACAAAGCTTTAAAATACTAAAAACATGAAGACCAACAAGCGAATGCTCAAGTCTTTGAATTTCTCAGGCCAGCCCTGCTACATACCAACATGTTGGCTTCCTTCTATCTGAAGAACGAATGGAATTTTTGCACCGTGGTGAGTCAGTTTTAAACGGCAGTGCCTGCTATTGCCATAAGTCTGGAGAAGCAGGCCTGCTGCAGATGTCACATGTGAAAGAAGAGTCTGACTGTGATGCCTGCGCTTCCTCATCTCCTCTCAAACCTCACACCTCCTCTGTGCACTCCTGCTAATGTCTGCATGGATGGCTTGCTTCCAACTGCTGCGAGCTGCTGCTGTGATTTCCCTTGCCTCAGGGTCGATGGCATCAGTCTTTTATTTCTGCACTTCTTCTACAGACAACTTGTGCTGGTGAGTCTGCTATTATGGTTATGTATACAGGTTCCTGATATCTAGTCCATGGTAATCACGGCAGTAAATCAGTAAAATTTAGCTTAGTTTTTTTGTCTCATTTAAATCATTCCATATATCCTTTCAAACATTTTGCATTAGACAGAAATAGCTGTAGTGTTCTCCTATTTATCCTTTTTTCTGGGTGCCTCTGCCCTTTTGAACAGCACATGCTGATTTAGAAGACACTGCACCTGCAGAATACATATTCATTAGCCATTTCTCTGATCAGGACAGCATCTGAATAGAACATGGTGTCCCGTCTGTGAGTATTAGTTTGATATGAAGCTAGGGATGCTGACAATTGATCTTCCCCTCCCACAAAACTGTGTTAGCACTATGTATGAGAGTTTACCACGCTAAAGACATTTTAGCAGATGTTACATCTCTCACAGAAGCACCTGCCTCAGGAACTGTTGCCAGTGACCAAAGTTGCACTGTAAGTGTGTAATTGCAAAGGTGACACTTACACCTCGCATAACAAATTATGAGGATTAACATCACAAAAACAGTTTTAATCCCATTCAAAAATACCTGCAAATGTTATGAAGTGATGCTAGCATTAGTTTCTATAAAAGAATGCTTCAGACTTTGTATAGCCTCTGTGCTAGCAACATGCTTAATGTGTTCCTGATTCACCTCACAACAGGCTTTACACTTAACTAATGGCATGATTCACTTCTGTGTCAGCAGAGTAAACAGAAAATTGTGCAGTGTATGGGGCTTCTAGAATATTCAAATACAAAATAGAGCCTGAAATATAGCAAACTAGTTTTGTACAAGATTTGACAGTTTGGCCTGCTTTGTAAGCATATCAGATCTATCAATCTGATTTACTATTTGAAATGATTAACTTACTAACTTAGCAATCTAATATATCTGATATAATATATAATAATATATCTGATCTGATATATGATGTGTGTATTTATGTGCATATATACATATACATGCATATATGTACACATATCTACACACATACTCACATACTCATGCAGTCTCACTATTATTATATTATCTAGAATATTCATTTGTTTCCATGTGATCACCTTAGTAATTGTTCTTGTTTTTGAAACTGTATTCATTTATTTTCTTTCTATTTTCCTTTTTAATTGATCATGTTTTTTTAAACGAAATATTACTTAACACTGAAAAACTTTTTCACAAAAAGTAGCATAAAATACTATTCAGTGGGATCGCACACAGTCTGGCAACTCTGAACAGGTTGCTGTGCTGTTTTGATGTGATCAGCAGTGCAAGAGAGCAGAGGAAACAGTGTCTTTTTAACCGCTTCTTAAAAAAAGCACTCGTCAGTGAGCAGTTAAGTGACTATATTTATAAATAATGAAGATTTTTAAGCTGCACAAATACTGCTTTCTACTAAAGCACACACTAAACTCAGCGCAATGTTATCTTTGTGCCTGGTGCAGTCTGAAAACGTTTCCTACAGCTAGTTTCCACATTACTTTTAAACTTGGAAAAAAGTGCTGCGAGCATGCTAAACAAATAGCAATCTGACGTAGTAGGAAACCTATTTGGACTGCAATGTTAGATAAAAACTGATATTGCCGTCTCAAATTTGAGCTCCAAACAGTTAAGATTTAAGGGCCCACTTCTATCACCAGCGTACTATGGAAGAGATCTGCATAAGACTAAATTTTTAGTCCCGCTCCTGTAGAAAATCTAGGCCATTTGTTCTGCTCCTGCCCCCAACCTATATGTTTTATCCCACTCCCACCCGAAGACCTGTATAGCTGGTTGCCATCTACTGAAAATGACTGTCATATGTCAGACTTGCCTTTAGTCGGCTTAATTGTCACGTTTTCGCCTTTATAGGAACCTTTTCCACAGCTGTTGCTGTCTGACTGTCTAAAGGCTTCTGTAGCCTTCAAGAAAGTAATTCACATGGTTGGTTATTTCTATTTAGAACTAGTTTAGAACTGGAAGTTCTAAACTAATTCTAAATAGAAACAAGTTACAGTTATTAAGTCTAGTCATTTTGCTATTGTTTATATATTGCAATTATTAAGGAACTAATATCATTTTATTTATGCTATTCCTTAATATGCAGGATTTCTCTACAATATTCAATACAGTATTTTTCTACTAGATATTATGTTGGGCAAGTCATTCTAATGACTTTACAGTATCCTAATATTTTATGATCAAATTTAGCGAATTTTATTATATAATCATTGCAGTTATAATATTGTTGAAACTGCTCTTTGCCTCGAGAGCAGTTTACTGGCGAGCTCAGCACTCTTTCCAGTAGACTCCTGTGGGAAATGCGCTGAGCTAACTGCAATGGGTGCAATTTTATCATCATATATCAACATCCACTTCTCTGGTTGTTGGTGCAAAGACCTGTCAGCAACAGCACATTCAGCATCGCCTCTCTTCTCTCTTATTCATGTTCTACCCTTACTAGCAAACCATGGGAGCAGTTTTGGGCAGTCATACGCATCCATTGAGGAGTGGGTGTGTAAATAACAGCTTAGAGATAATTGGTCTATTCCAATGAAACCAGAATCTGTGTCACAACAGGAGCAATTTCTGACGCTCCATAACAGGTTGTGATTTTTTCGCAACCAGGGAAACAACACACTGCAATCAGTCCATATTTTAACATCACTTTCTGTGGTTTTCAGAATATAAAGAACAGGATGTGACTTTTAAGCACTGATTCATAGATACTTGACATTAGAATTTCTTCAAGAACAAAGACACGTCCAAGATCTCTGACTGTATGACCGGTCCTGTGTATCATTGATTCAGCATGTTTGAATTTCACTGTTTGACTTTGACATGTAATAACAGCTCCAGCCAACATGCAGAAGCTTCTAAAAATTACTGCCTTAAACAGAGCCAATAAAGCCAGTGGATGAAGCAGCAGGGGGTAGTCCAACAGCCAGAAACACAAATATCCTTACACTAATACATAGAGGGCCCCTTAAGAAATATCAGTGTGGATTAAAGCAAACAAAACAACAGAAAGAGCGCTGAGACAACGCAGCACATGAAAAGGTACGCTGGGCCAGTCTGAGTCTGGCCCTATAGAGAAACCGTATAGAGAGATCAATAGAGACATTATCTCTCACACTCTCTCTCTTTCTCTCTCTCTCTTACGCTTATTGAGACAAGGGCTCCGGAGAAATTCAGATTTGTGAGTCACCAGTCTTGGCCGTGTCAAGAGAGGTCCTCCACACAGCAGCGAAAATGTACTAAAACACTTAACTGCTCCTGAGGGAGGCCAGCAGCAGGCCGACTGCGGGGTTTTATGTGTGAAGAGCTTTCGGTTTCAGGCTTTAGCCTTTAGACTGCTGTCAGAACAGGGCCTCACAAACAGAGGAAAAAGTAAAAAGACGCATATTCAACAGCAATGTGTGGGATATGCTTCAAACACCTGGATATTTGGATATGTTTCGAGCATGAATACAAGCCAGATTTTAGCCTGTTTTTAAGCCCAATTTAGTGGCGCCACATTACAGGATGGGGCCACATTTCAGCTGAATCTGCTGTCATTTCATGTGCTGTGTGACGTGGGAAGCGATGTCCGATTAACTATCCCAACTGAGATGGACGGGGATGGACAGGGATGGATGTCTGACATGTCAGAAATTTTGGTCGCTGTCTCAAAGTCACACCTAAATCACACACCGAATCACAACTCACCCGGGTTAAGAGCAAAAGAGCTTCGTTTGGAGGCTTACTATTTTATGTGACGGCTCTGGTGTTAAGAAGCTAAAAAATCAGTAGCAAAAATATTTACCAGTAAGCTGTAGAATACATTTGATAACATATTTTATCATTTAAAAGAGCAGAAAAAAAGCTAGTTCTGATGAGTTTTCATGCTGGATGCTCTATTCAGATTTGAGCTGAAACTACAGCTGACTGTTGCAACACTTGATGCTGATGAGGAGTCTTCTGGCATGAGGTCTTCTCTCCTCAAAGCCAACATATTAGTCAGAAAACAACATAGTTATAATGTTTCTAGACCTAATTAACATCAGCTACAGTAGTTAGCTTAGTTAGCAAAAAGCTGTGCTATATCTACCTTCTCGATTTTGTTCTTAATAACATAGCACTCACACTCAGTCACTAGTGTGGCACAGTGTAATATACATACTCACAAATACAAGCACACCCATAACATCTTAGTCTTGTTAAATTACAAATTAGCATTTTACTGAATTGTTGGTTGGTATATTTTCTTCATCTTCATATGATGAAACGTAACGAATATGTGAATAGTGATCTCAGTATTCGAATAGGGGCATCTTAAAAGGTTAACCGAGTACTCGGGTATCTGTGCCCACCCCTAATTTTGTGGTATCAAATTTAATAAAAAATATTTTTTAATTGTTTTTGCAAAATAAACATTGGAGAGACCGTATTGTCCTACACAGGCACATCAACATCTGGTTTTAGTTTCAGAACACAGTGTGACAAAGCTGTTACCAAGTTAGCAAAGTTAGCACGTTAGGGCATGCAGGGTGTTATTTTCAATTAAACAGCTTTATTGGAAGGAGACAGAGCTTCACGTGCGTTTCACGTGCAGTGTGAGCACCAACATCGCAGCAGTCAATCAGACCGAGCGTTTTCACATAGCGTGAGTGAACACATCATAGGTTTTGCCCATATATGATGGGCAATGTGTAGAGTGAGTTTCCACCACAGAACACACAGCGTACGCCTGGCTTTTGACAGCTATACTATGTCCAAAAATATCCTGACACGCATTCCAATGGCTCCATTCAATCAAATACCACACAAAGGAGGAACAAATGTTCGGTGAATACCACTGATTTCAGAAGAAACATTCCATGAGCTGGTGTCTACAAACGTCTGGACAATAATATATATGAAATCCTAGGAATTATAAATATTTTCCTAAAATATATGAGTATTGCCAGGGCTGTATGATATAAACATAAAGTGCCATGTTCGATAAAGCTGTAGAATATCACAAGGACAATATGGATATCACAATGATAATTTCTATTAAAAAAGCCTCTGACTAGGCATCTGCATTTTGCATTAAGCCATTTACCTCAATAGATCATTTAATTGCTCTGCATGCAGGAGTGCATGGTTAAAGCCTAGCACAGGGAAGCTATCGCTACTTTCCCACCAATCTAATTATAAGATAATTTGATCCATTCTGTCATTCCAGCACTTAACAATGTGTTTATCGTGAAAAGTGATTATCGTGAAAAATATTATCATGCACTGCAGATACAACAATATTCTAATTAATATGTTTACAAAAATATTCACTGAATGATTAAATTATTGCAAACAAATATAACACATACCAACACAGACTACATTGGCTTTAGAAAACAGACAGAGATACAAACCACTCTGAAGAGAACACCACTGGTCACATCAACAATCAGATTATAAATTAAATAAATAAGCTAAAGTTTGTGTTAATAATAAGTTAATAAAGACAGTATCAGAAAGCACAATAATATTTTTTGTTCAATAATTGTTTTCTCTCTCTTCAAGCACATTTGCTACGGGTATACTAAACATATTATGCTTAACTAAAGGGAAATTATGCTCATTAAAACAAAAGGCAGAATGGTCACGTGGAGATAACTCTATTAAATTAACTTTGTTTTCATTATGCATATGCCCACATGTACACCATAATGAAGAGCTTATCTCACTCGCTTCGAGGTGCAAGAAGAGTAATTACGCAACATGCAGGACAACAGAGTGCACAGTACAGTAGAACGGTACAACCTATTAGAATGTAGAGCAGCATGTGCATAACTTTCTGATTGCCCTTATGAAAACAGAAGCATGGATTAAGAAAGTGCTAATTAATCCAAAATCAGAGCAGCATTACAGAGAATTACAACACTCTTACTTGACTAAGACTGTGCACTTCCACCAAGCCTTAATCTCTAGCTGACTAAAAAGAATGGGGATGTCCATAATGTTATGGATGAAAAGTGAAAATGTGTTAAATGCGCTCAGAGCTCCAAAGCTGATTGTTTAGCGCACTGTTGTTCTCGATTTGCCCAAGAGCATAAAATGACTCAGAAAGGAAAGTACAATTTATGCAAAAACCTTGTGCTTAAGCTCCCAGTTCAGAATCCCTCATGACTAACAGAGAGCAGGAGAGAGAGAGAGAGACAGAGAGAAACAGTGTCTGTACTGATCTATAAAATTTCAGTATACCACTCCCCACCAGTCCTCTTTAGTATTGTCCAAGGGATGAAAGAGAGAGTCTTAGAGAGCTGACCAGTTTAGCTGTTTTATTATTTTATCATACACATATATAATTTATATATATGTACTGAGTTCTGTTTTCAGCAACAAGCCAAGTGGGCCAGTCTGCATTAGAGCCTGATAATCCTTTGCAATTGCAGATCACACTTCATTAGAAAAAGAACCAGAAAATAAACATCTCAGGTAAGTCTGCTAAACCTGCTCCTGTTGCCTCCTATTCAGACTCATGAGCATGACCTTTAAAATCAGAACACATCTGCTGCCCCTCAAGCAAGGAGAGAATTAAGGGGTAGCTTTCATTTCCAGCTTTTACAATATCTCCTAGATTAATAGGAGCACCAATGTGGAATGAGTTCTCCTTCTTGAGGGAAATTTGTAATTTTTTTCTAGTTTAATCATTGTTGCGTGAAAACTGTGAGGTAGATTCAAGCGGGGAATCACGTGCGTTTGATGAAAAATGTTAAGCGGGACTTTCTGCTGGCAGATATACGAGGGGAGCCGCTGAAACCAGCCACATGCCACTGAACCACTACACTCAACTCCGCCTTAACCCACATATCGCTGCTGAAAAAAACAAAAGCATGTTGTAATTTTATATAGAAACAATACTGGGAAAAAAACTGACACATTCTGCTGAAAGTGCAAATTCTAAACTTTCAAGCCATAGCACATTTGTGTTAGTAAATAAAAGAGGTGATACTTTATTATCATTTTCATTTGCTGAAAAGTTACTGATGACTTTCTTGTGCAAAATTTTATGGTAAATCTTCAGTAAATCTTTTCTCATTTTTCTCATTTTTTATTTCCAGTCAAAAACTTTGGGAGATATTTTTGAGGTCATTTGATATGATCGTCCATGTTAAGAACTATTAAAACATACAGAGAAACGCTGTTAGTGAGAAAGGGAAATAGACAATAGATGATGGTGTTCTCAGAACATTGAACCGACCACCCCAGAGCCCAGACCTCAGCATCACTGAATGTGTTTGGGATTATTTGGACCATGCAAGCAGAAAATGCAACCAACTTCCGAGACTGACCTTTGGAGGTGTGGAAAAATATCCCTGCAGCTGTCTTTGAAAAACTGAAATTGAGTCTCCAGAACATAATCTACACTGTAATAAACCTGTAATAAAGGCAAAAGTGGACACAATAAAAAAAATGTAGTTGTTGAGGCTTTTGTGCAATTTTCTGTTTGCTGCTTTTGTCCTGACACTGAAAAATAAGTAACTTAACTTACAAATAAACTGTATAACTGACATTTTCTGTCAGTGTCATTGAAACACAGTAACGGTCAGAAAGGCAAACTTGAACCTGTCTATGCAAAAAGTGAATCAAACGTAATTAATTACACAACTAATAAATGCCATTAACCCCATATGAGGAGCCGCTGCTGGGTCTTGAGAGTAACTCAGCCAGTTTGCACTGTTTTCTATGTACGTACTGAATAATAAGCCTTAGGATGTAATAAGCCTGGGAATTTAAAGAGTTAATTATATAAACCGAAGCAAATCAAGTACTCAAATACATAAGTAACATAAATCGAACATGAATACAGAATGGAAATCTAACGTAACTCACCGTGTTATCAATTGTATTATTGTATATAAGTGGCATAGCAAAACAGGAATGTAAGTTCTAGACTTTAAGAACTAAGAGATGTTGCTGTGGAACTTAAGGCATCTGGCACAGAAGCTAATGAAGACATAACTCAAAGATTTCAACCACATGTACAGGAATTCCTTCAAACCTACACAGCATTCTCCGTCACCTAGAAGGTAAGCTTAGTTTGTTACAGAATTGTAACAAAAACCTCTACATGGGCTGTGAGGTGAGCAGACCTGCTTTGAACACACAAGATACCCAGAGCGAGTTAATTTCATGATGATTGTAAAGTAACACTCAACTAAAAAATCCCTACTTTCCAAACACGTTCTTCACTAAGAAAGAAACTTCACACAGTGAGCCTGAAACTGAAGAAAGGCAAACACAATTTTTTCCACGCTGATTTGAGGAGTTAAGTAATGCGTGACTCAGTGAGTGAGAAGATCTGGAACTCATGCTGAACTGCCAATGGCCACAGCTTCCTACAGCTCTACAGAGGGAAGATTAACCCCACTTAGAATGAGACAGAACAAGAAGGGCTGTCTCCCTGGCAAAGCTGCTCAAAAGCAAGTCTGAAGGATAGACCTGCCAATAAATGCCAAAGCGCTGGAGAAATACTTCACTCATCCACAGCACAACATTGCCTTCTAAAAGAGTCTTCCTGTTATCTGTCTGAGGAAATAAATTTCTTGAAAACATATAATAAAATTCTGTTTCACTCTCCTCCCTCAGAAAAAAAGGTACTAACTTGTCACTGGGGTGGTATCCTAGAGGGTCTTCAGTACCTTTCTGTTAAGGAACATAATTGCACCATAGTAAATTAACGTTATATTTTTTCAGACTCCATACACCCATTCTCGACTCCAGGCTTTTTATTTTATTTTCTATTTTTCTCTCTTTTAAAATATTAGGTTACGAAAAGGTACAAATTATGGCTGGATCAATATCAACACTGGTATTCGTTCGATACTGTGCTCAATTACTTATAAAAATTCACCAATACTAATACTGATACCATGTGATGTAAGCGGAGTGTATGCTGCTGTGCTAATGAACAAATGTAGTGAAGGAGGCTCTGCTCACACAGAGAAGCGTTAACTGATTCTTTCACAGTCGCACACAAAGTTATTGGTCACTTTAAGGATTCTGCCCTTGCACTTTCCTGCCAGACATACCCTCTGCAATTTTAGCCCATTTTTAAACACACACAACCACAACCACTTCCCCAGTGAAGACGCTTAGGCTTGTAAAGTGAAAAAGTCGACGATTGCTCCCGAAGTCCGTTTAGGCCGCTAACACAGTGATTTTTTTTGTGAAACAAACTGTATTTTTCTAGCTGTGTACATCACCGTCTGGTTTTAGCTTCAGTGCACAGTAAGTTAGCTGAACTTTGTCCGAACACAATGGTCTACTCAAACATACAATGTGAGTCACCAAAGACCAAGATTTCTAAAATCGCACAGTGTGTCTGACTTTAAAGGATATTCAGCTACAGCTCAACCAGCCAATAAAAGACTGCTCGCCAGCTAATGCACATCATTTAAAATCAGCTAGATTTTAATGATTTAACAGTTAAGGCTGCACTCAGTTACACTAAACACTACTTAATTTTAAGTAGCTTACTCACTATGGCATCAGACTTGGTAATAAAAAATACACACTTGTATTTGGTCTGAAAAAAGGTGTCGATGCATCACTTGTACAGACATATTTCCATTGGGAAAGTGAATGTAGTGTACCTTTAAAACATCTTTAGGTACATTTACACTGCTTGTACATTTTTGATCAAAAATGTACTCTTTGTGTAAACTGAAAGCTATAGGTAATATGTTTATTATTTCTCATCATTTCAGAATACTGTAAGATTAGTGAACCTATTTCTAGACATACAGTACTGTGCAAAAGTCTTAAGCATAATTTGTTTCTACGATGTATTTGAACAATAAATTATCCCAGCATATGTATAACTGATGGTATATTGCACTATACGCACCTAAACGCAAATTGTCGGAAGGTGAAAATGCGACATTATTTTAATTACTATTAAAATAATACCATTATCAGTTTTGTGGGAACTTTCGCAGGCAACATGAATTAACTGACCAATCACTGTTGTGTCTTGCGTTGGCAGGTGACAACCAAGCTGATGAATCCAGCAACTAGAACTTTTTTACAAATGGCAAAAGGATTTGTGTTTTAGCATCTCCAAAAGCAGCTCAAACAGAGCTCTAAATGAGTTCTGAAGATCCAAGTTACTTTTCGTGGTATTCATTCAGGCCATGGTGTGTAATGGCCTATTGATCTCAGCAGTAAGTGTGCTTTGTTGCATATATAGATAATATATAACATAACAAACAATAGAGACATAAATACAGTAAAAAGTAAAAAAGTTTCATGTCATTAAAAAAGTGTCAAGTGTTTTGAGTTAAATATCTTAGTTAGAAGAACACGGGTTTGGTTCCTGATTTCTGGCTACTCTCCCACCATCGCATGGATTAGTTCAATGGCATCAACGGCACACTTGATGTAATTTAACGAAAGATTGATGGATAATTCACTTGTTTATTTGTATTTATACTAATGTTTGTGTGTCTGTGTTTTTTTTAAACAACAGCTCACTGCCCAAACACACACAGATGCAGCTTTTCCTGAGGTGGCCTATTGCTTAAAAGAAGCAATAGGTTGCATAATCTTACAGTATTCTTATAATAATCCTATAATGAGAAATACTAGACATTTTTTCCACATTTAAGATGCTTTTACTTGTCAATGTATTTCTTGCAGGGTATAAATGTATTTTCTGGCTGACTGAAGAGGTTTTCAGCCCATTCGTTTGCACATATCTGAGTTTCACACCTGAACCTGAATTTGTTTAATGCAAAACTTAGTCCATTTAGTGCTGGACTGTAATTATCATGATGACAAACTGATGCAACAAAGCACTCCTGTCTCCTGTTTCCACAGTGCCACACTGCAGCAAGAAAAAGTGCACACATACCAACACACATATATAAAACTGCTGTATTATTTCAGCCCTTTCCCTGGTGCTCAACCAGCTACGAAACTTTGCAATCAGATGAATCTGGGCCCAGAACATTGTGCACATGTATGAGAGAGAGTCCACAGCAGTCTCTCATTAGACCAGGAAAGCTAGGAGCAGAGGAACGTCCCTGTAACACATACCAAATGGTACCTCTGGGACCAATTAACCTTAAATATAACCACATCGCTCAAGGTATAACTGTATGTATGTGTATGCACACCCACATATGTGTGCACATCGCAGGCTTGTCATATGTTAAACCCAGCGCTTCCCATATGTTATTATTATAGGCAGTTTTAATACGTCCCTTTTTCTTAATTGAACATAATTACCAGAGGCTACAACCTTTGATTCAACCATAATATCAAACACTGCATATTAAACTTAATTGAAAACGCGATTTTAATCAACAAGCAACAACTGAGAAAGCTGTTATTTTTTGCGCAAGTCTTCGAGACCCTGTTTACGACCCTGATGAAAGTGATCTATAAGTGTGTAAGCGTGCGTGCGTGCGTGTGCGCATTTCGCAAAGCCTCTCCATTCAGAGAGCTGTTACAGCAAAACATGAATCACATTACCATTCAGTACATGCAGAAAGATGAAAAAAGTCTGTTAGCATGAAGCTCAGAGCTACCAGTATGAGGACGCACTGCTTGGCAAAACCTGAACCTTCATCACAAAGCAAAAATTATGATCACTGACCTATAATTAAGTGGGGTCATCACGCCAAACATAAAACACGATGATTAAGGGTGTGAACTGCTGCAGATCACACAATACAATATTATCATGATACAATAAAAAAGTTTGAGAAGTAGACAAATCAGCATTCGAAAATCTTTCTCCTTACATTCACATACTTAACCGACACTTTCATTTGTAAAGCAGACAAACAACATATGAAACAGTTTTTCTCTACGTGTTTAACAAAGGCTTTAATCCAGTCCAATTTCAACAGCAGGTGAATGCAACATTGAGACTCTAACCCAATGACTCTTTTTGCTACATCGCAATAGAGCTTCAGATTTCTGTCTGAATTTGCACTGAACCCCATTCGCATGTCAAGACCGAGCATCTTATCCACTGCATATCCATCTGTCCATAATATGCAAGACAGAAACATTGATTTTACCAATAAAAACAGCCAAATCTCATGGATTAAGACAGAAATGAGTTTTGATAATTTATTAGTTAAAAAATGAGCTTAACACTCCCGAGTGGCGCAATGTGAGTTCGATCCCTGGTGATGCCACAGTCAAGTCAAGTCAAATTTATTTATATTGCGCCTTTTACAACAGATGTTGTCACAAAGCAGCTTTACAGAGAATTCGGGTCCACGAGCAAGCATTGGCGACAGTGGCAAGGAAAACCTCCCTCAACAAGAGGGAGAAACCTCGAGAGGAACCAGACTCAAAGGGGAACGCATCCTCCTCTGGTCGACACCGGATAACAGCACAGACACAAAACAGTATAAGTGGACACAGTTTTACACTTCTGTACAATGCGCCGGTGGCATCAGATCCCCCTGGGACGTGATTCAGTGAGCCCAAGAGAGCACATTTGGCCTCGATCTCTGGGTGGGTAGGATAATTAAAAAATGATTAAAAAATAAAATATTGATACTTAAAGCTCCATGTATTGCTACTATTTTAAACCCAAAATGTACATATATATATTTTAATACATATTGATTCTATTGTAATCATAATACATAAATACAGTTTTACAATACACATCTGAATCAAAATGTTTCTGAATGCTTTTCTGAGATTTGTGAACACACAAAATGTATCAGCAAAACAGTGCTACATTTAGGTTATGAAAAATTGTTGGGTTTTTCTTCCTGTTGCTTTTTAGTTTATTTTTTGCAAATGTTGCAAAAAAAAACTAAAAAGCAACAGGAAGAAAAACCCAACAATTGGTACAAATAAACTAAAAACTAGAGGATGTCACAATGTACTGATATTTAATCAGTTACTTTTTACTATGCAGATTATGCAGCTACTACTTGGTCTACATCATAAAAGTCTTTTTTTGACATGCAATTACACTGCATGTACTGATGATTCCCATGATATTCACAGACAAGTGAACTGCGATGTAATTTCTCATAATAACAATAAAATACTGCACCACTTTGTAAATATATTGACCTTCTGCTCTGATACATTTAGTAAACACTGGGCCACATCATTAGAAAATTGTGATTAATTCAGAAAGACTGTCCAAAAAATAAAAAATTCTGTTCTTATATCCTCTTTGCTTTGTGAATCCAACACTACATTACTCAATAAGGCCAATTTCGGAACCACTTTCTTTTTAACCGTACAAGAAGGTAGACTTGTGCAGGAAGCAGAAATACTAATCCCAGATCAGCACTCCTTGGTGAATGCACTCCCTGACGCCTATAAGCCTGAAGGCTAAGGCACAATAAGACCCCCACAACAGCTTCAATAGTTAAGGCTTGATCCCTTAAAAATGAAAATGCTCCACCATAAAAGAAATACTACTGCTAAAATGATCATAAGCACCAGATGCCAGAAAAGAGTCTCACACACACAGACAGACACAAGGGTGTGTGTGTGTGCGATAGCAGCTTGCATGCCGGAATAGCAGCAAAGGTGCGAACATGATAAAACACATTTAACCATACACACACACACACACACAGACACACTCCAGCACATGCCAAAAGAGAAACACAGGTGAGAAGCTAATGAAACACATTCAGTCACCAATACACACAAAAACACAAGCACACTAGAGCTTTAATCTGGCCTGAAATTTTGGACCAAACACAAATACAGCCTAAGATATTTTCTCTCCGAGTTTGAGTCCGAGCCCAACCTGACACACAGCATTGCGCTGTGAGACCGAACTCGGCCTGAAACCAATAAAATTCTGTCCAAACCAGACTCAAGCCCGAACCTGACCACAGCCAAACAGCTGGAGTTAAGTCACTATGTTGCAAAAATAACTGGTGTCATTAAATCACAGACAAATAAAATAAGAATAATATGAAATACTATTATGTAGTAAAATGCATAATAATAATAATAATAATAATAATAATAATAATGTCTAAAATCCTGTTTTAGTCTGGATAAGCATTCCATAATGTGCTGTTCTCTGTGTAGTGCTGATACAGCAAGATTCATCTGTTTAACATAAAATACAAAGAACATCTCAATTTTATTGAACATACAATTTACACAGTTTTTACTAATAAATTAAATGTTCTTTTGGTTGCACTAATCTGTAATTTCCTATCTATCTACCTGTCTATCTATCTATCTATCTATACATCTATCTATCTTTCTATCTACCTGTCTATCTATCTATCTGTCTATCTATCACACACACATACACACAAACTCCCCCCACACACACAAACGCACACACCGACCTTACAAAGACTATGACTGAATTAGCTAAATGGTCTTACCGCTGTACAAAGCAGTATATGATCAAAAGTGTGTAACGAGTAGGAGCAAGGTCAATGGAGGAAAATTGGGCTGCGTCTGAACGAGACAGCTTTGCTT
The DNA here is from genome assembly GCF_904425465.1 of Colossoma macropomum. NCBI lineage: Eukaryota > Metazoa > Chordata > Actinopteri > Characiformes > Serrasalmidae > Colossoma > Colossoma macropomum. The sequence continues at coordinate 8,548,336 of NW_023494803.1, forward strand.
TTGGACGGACTCATCCCCGGGGGACATCCCCTAATCTCATTCCATAACACTTCTCTGACGAGCACCAGCACGCAGACCCTCAACAGCACCGCCGACATTCTGAGCAGAATGTAGAGGCAGAATGCGGTGAGTCATCATCGCTGACGGCAACCCCATCAGGGTCACGCATCACCACCGGAAGTGTTGTGAGTATCTCACGAAACGTGAAAAAAGGCAAACGCTAACCATTAAAAGCCTGGGAACAGCTTGTCTTTTCAAAGTTACTTTTCAATTGAAAAGTACAGAGTGTTGACAATAATCCCATTCATCTTTATCATACTTTATCTGATACATATATTTGTATACAGAGAAACTGTAACAAACTGTCAAAATAAATCCATTCAGAGAGCAGCATTAATTTAAAATAATATTTATTTTATACGCATGTGAGAAGTCACACTGTTAGAATAGACTGGGTGAGTAGGGATGAATGTTGGATTGATGGGCTACGCAGAAATGTTGCTACCTTGATAAAGTACAGAGGCTATATGTAGTTTAGTTACACAACATGCTACGTTGCCTCCAGAGTCTAACTGTTCACGCGTTGGCACAACCTTTGGGAGACTGCAAGTTTGATAGCTGGAGATGTCATAGCCATTATGGCTGAGAGTCCATAAGATCGTTATTCTCTTCCATCCCTCAACATGAGGCCAGCCAATGCAGACATCTGTTAGCTGACTTAACTGAATTGGTTGTTAACTTGTTGAGCTTGATTTCATTAGCAGCAGCCTGAAAAGATGCAGTGGCTGGTTTCAGGTGTCACGTGCTAGTCTTGTTTCTCCAACTTTGGTAGCATTATGTGATAGGGGTAGGCCTAGCTAGCGGGGGAACTGGCCATGACTGCAGTGGGTAAAAATCCCAAAATAAACAACAGTCAACAGTGACACACATACAAAATTAACATTTGAAATTAATTACACACTCTAAATTGAGGTATTTTGACAAAAACTATGATATGTGCTACAGTTTCTCAGAAGGTTCAATGCGACCTCAACAACAAAAGCAAAAATGCTTATTCACACTTGAAAAGCTAGGTGTCCCCAGACTTTTCACAGGGAGTGTAAAACCCCCAATCTCCAGCCAGAGTCTCTTGGCTGAGCCACTTCTTGTTCTTTCATGGCCCATGTGAAATAACTACTGTGTAGGGTAGGGCTTAGATGCTGCTGTTAGTCACCCAAAGTGTGATATGTTAGCCTGTGTTGAAAGCAGCACACTGGTTTGGAGCATAAATTATGGATGGGAGGAAAAGCATGGCGGAGCCTCGGCTGGTGGTGCGGGGGCAACGTGGTGCCCGAGGGAAAACTGGGTGTCTCCTGCATACTGTGATGGCTCAGTGACATAAGAAAGTGTTTGTGGGGAAAAAAGCTCCACATATGAAAGTGTTTCTTGGGGGAAAAAGCTCCAGCAGGGAGCAGTGATGCAAAGCTTTTAATGTGGCTTAGAATATGTCAAGAGTAACGCCTCCAAATGCCGGTGTGTGCACACATGCATACTTGTAGCATGCACGACCAGTGTTCTATAAAAATCCAGTCACGATCACTGTTCGCGTTTTTTTTTCCCAGGCAAAACAAGTAGAGAGCGTAGCTGAACACTGATTTACTCCCTTTGAGCTGCTGAAGCACTAAACATCCATTAACGACTAAATAAAACAGCCTCTCACAAACCTTCAGTTTAACAGAAAAAACTACACCCGGTTCCTCTGCAATTTCCCCCTAAATGTGAATAAAACACTAACATTAAAACATAATACTAAAATTGTACTAAAGCTTAATCAAAACAATGTTACGCTGTTTTTTACATTGCCATTTCAAGTAATGTGCATGACATACAGCTGGCAAACACTAAACATAAGGCACAAATAGTCTTCTTATACTTTCTATCATTGTACAACACGCTGCCTACATAAGTCTTTCAGAATTCAGCTGTCTGTGAAAAAAGCAAATGTGTATGTAAAATCGGGTAACTATACTTCAAAAACCTCTTTATTCTGAACCCCAGACCCACAGGTAACGCTGGCCACTCTGCCTGTGTGGCCTGTGGTTGCTTAGTAGCCTGTTCCCGCTGGGTTTTTGCGTGCTGTGCTCTTTAGGACCCCGTGGGACAGCATGATTCCATGCCTCCTACAGCGAACAAAGACCACAAAGCTCTACTACGGCTTTCTAACAGCCTGCAAGCTACTACAGCGGGCTCTTTATGCCATGTCAATACATAAGTGCACACTGACAATAACACACTTTAAAGCAATAATTAATAATGTGTTAATGATAGAAGTGCTATAGTGATAGTGAATGAAAGCTACAAAGAGCCAGTTAACAAGATGCAATGAAATCACAGTCACTCATATTTTGTTACATAACTAAATATTGTGATTTAATGTCAGAAACTACAAGAGCAAGTCTGTCTGAGATAATTCAAAGTGGCTATTTTTCTTATATTTTATATTTTTCCACTTACAATGTTTACATGGTTTAATGAACCACAAACAGCCGTAAATAACCTTGGGATGAGCATTTTCCAACCTTTCTTCACGCCTTAGAATGAGACTATTTTTGTTAGTGTCTTTAAGACTGACATATGTAAACAATGTCTGTTCTAATTGTAACTATATGTAAATGTGGTGGTTTCTGAGAAATTACTAGTATAGTACCAGGGTAGGAAAGAGTAAGTCAAAATTCAGTTTTTATCATATGAGCCCTTTAACATCTCAACACGGTTTGAGTCAAATGTGCTATGGTTTAGACATTTCGTTTGCAAACTGCTTATAGATAAGTTAGAAACTTCCGCTGCATGTTAGCCAGAATAACCTTGTAGCTAAAGTGTAAAACTAAAGCAAATTTCAGACACCAAACATCTTAGGTGATTAACAGCATTTGTGGCAAAGTGAAAAATGTTTAAATTCGATTTTTTTCCAAAGTATTTATTAAAACTGAGTTCCTCCTGCTCAAAAGTAGGTTCAAATCCTGGATAATTGTATCATGAGCATGCATTCTGAGTTTACAGCCTTCTTATTTAAAGACCAAAGTGAAACCTTTTAGAGTGGTGTTATGAGTTATGAGTTATGACAGGGGGTTTGTAGTCTAGCAGGCAGAGACCTTGGCTATGAACCAATAAGTCATGGGTTTGATCCCAGTTGTTAACAGCTCCAGCCTTTCAGCACGTATCTTAACCCCAGATCTAATAGAGTGCTGGAAATATAACCGCTGTTTCAGTGTCAATTTACCAGATTACACATTTAATGAACCAGTATTGGAATTTAATTAGAATTCCTTTTATGTGATAAAGTCTTGCAAAAAAAGAGTCTATTTCTGTCCTGAACTGATGGGGTCCAAAAGCTTTATTTGCAGCATTAGCGAGAGGTTCTCCTTGCGCTGTGCAGACAGGAGCTTTTTATTTTAGACGTGACTGACTCACTGTTCCCTCTCTAGATATATTTTACTGTGTGTAACAGACACCACCTACATTTATTACATTTATTCATTTAGCACTCTCACCCGCTCTTTCTATTTCCCTCACTCACTCTTTCTCGTTCCTCCCTCCGTCCTTTCTCTGTCTTCTCTCTGTCTATTTCCTTTCTCACTCCCTATCTCTCATACTGCACACAGCTGGAAGGCTTATTAATGCTCAGGTGCTGGAGGCACAAGCTCAGGAGGAGGTAAAACTGTCATCATAGTGATCAGGTCTCTCACAAGCACAAACATCCAAAATTAATGACTCCAAAATGCCTTTGCTTCTGCAACTGTTTGCACAGAAGCACATGAGGTACTTGAGGATCACATTCTGAGTCATCTGCCAGTAAGTCTGAACCGATATTTGAATTTTCATAGATTAGACAGCCACACAGTGAACTGTCCGTGTACAGTGAAATTAGTGAAACGTATTAATTTTTATTTATGTTATTGATTAAGACATGTAAGACTGTCAACAGTAAAAGCACTTCATTTTTAATGTTTGAATAGTGTGACACTCTGAAATAGTACATGTCTATTTAAGGCTATGCATTAACGCTATTTTTTTATGCCACTCACGCATTTCCTAGTTTGATCCTTTAGACAATCTGTTGAATAATGAAAATAATGTTACTGAATTACTTAAAGTAATGCAATGCTTTTTTAAATAGGTCAATTTCGAGTGAATGAGTCAAATGTGATTAATAATTCTGAATAATTTTAATAGTTTGACAGCCCTAGTTTTGACATTTTGCCTTATTTGTTTTCTTTATTATATTTTCGAAATTATCATTTTATAGTGTTACAGCAAAGGACGTGACTCTGTTCTCTCAGTCTAAAACGTGCCGTGTGCTGTGTACTGTGCCTGCAACTGTTTTGCTTGAATTTTACTTTTATTGTCTTATTTTCATCAGTTTCATTTTATTTCTTTATTTTTTATTTGTTTATTATTATTCATATTCTTACTCTTGCTTTAATTATGATGATTTTATTATTATTTCAGTCATTTTAATTAATTTTAGTTTCCCTTTTTGATCTTATCCTCCTTTTGTTTCATTTATCTTCTTTTGATTTTATTAACTTTTACATTTTAATCACGCTTTATTTATTGTTTTGTTTTCTACTTTTTTACATTTTTCATTATTTTTACTAATAATGTTTCATGTTTAATACTTACCTGATTTGAGTCTTTTTTATTATTATTAAATTTGCTTTTATTTTTTGATATGTTCTGTATCAACTCGGCCTGAATGTTCTCCGAGGTTAAATAAAGGTTTATTGATTGACTGAAATGTGGCTAGTTTATCTATACCACAATGTCCACTTATGTTGCCTTTACAAACAGAGGTATAAATAAAGTGCAGCAGAGTTAAACAAAGGATAGAAATTTAATAAAGCTTTAATTGATCAGCTCCCATATCGATCTTTCAAATCCCATCCAAACATTCATAGAAAATGTGTTGTTGTTGTGAAGTATGTCACATAAATAACTGATTTTATTGGTTTATGTCGATTACAATGTATTGTCGCCCTCTTGTTCAGGACCTGCTTGGGAATATTATGAGGTTTATTGATGGTTGAAGTGGTGGAGAAACAGACAAAGTCCATGATTAGGTTCTTGAGAACGTAGCACACTGACTCCTTATTATGTTAAACAGTGATGTTAAAATGTTATGTGTAAACAGAAACTGTATGGCGGAGAACTCTTAAAATTCAATACAAATTTCCCATATATAATTGTATGCATGCAACAGAAAGCAAGAGAGAGTAAGAGGGAGGGAATGAGTATCTGTGTGTACATGGTTATGTGTGTTTGTGATGTGCGTTGTGTGTATGAGTGTGTTGGTGTGTGTATGTTTGTGCTGTATGTGTCATTGTTGTTCCCCCAGGCTTTCAGTCATAATTCTTTGCTTCACCAACCCACACTCAGGCAGACAGGGAAAATAAGTTATAACTCACAACACAGCAGCCCCCGTCCTCCACACACAGACTTGATGTGCCCCACTTTCACCAGCACCCCTGTCCTGTCTGCTAACTACGGCTAGACGCCAAATGCAAAAGACTACTGTGCTCAGAAAAGTGACCTTTTAACTTTTCCTTGCTTACAACAAAATTAAAATTATTTAATTAAAATTTTGCGCTGGATCTACAAGGCTACCACAGTAATGAATGTATACCAATTAGCACTGTGCTAACTGCAAGTCTAAATGATCGCAGATATTCCTTAATTTCACCCATCCTCAAAATGTTTGCAATTCTTTCACTGAGACATAAAGAAAGTCATTCAGAGTGATTTGAAATGAAATACTTAGCAATTTCTTTACAGTGGTAGAGATAGGATCCAGGGGTTATATAGTCTCACAGGGCCAGGCTTAATTTCATAACATAAACACACATCTGGGGACAACGTATTAAACTTTTGGTGCTGGACTGTAGTGAAATCCACCGCTAACAAGTGTCCAAGCCTCTAAAACCCTGCTCCTCTAGTCTGCACCTGTCAGACTCCAAAATTCCAGTCCTCACAGGCTAATTAGCAAGGCTGTCGTGAACTGGATTCAGAGCGACAGCCGAGGGAAGATGTAAAGGTGTAAGGAACTAGTTTGACATGCCTGTCTAGCACATGCTCTTTTAACGTCCGGAGCACAATCAACAACACAAGCAATACAAGCTAGCTAGGAAAGTGTTATTATTAGCAAAATGAAGTTTTTATATGTAATGTTGATGATGAGAAAATACTGATCAAATCTGATCAAATAAGTTCTCTTTGGGGACTATTTTTGTCTTTCAACATCCTTCATGTACCTATCTGCCCTGAATGGATTTTAAAAATACAACAAAATCTTACAGCAAAACTTTCATAAAACAATGTCTCAGGCAGCATGAAAAGTATTGGGATACAGCCACACCCATTGCTAACAGGTGGATAAATTTAAGCAAATAGTCCTGCAGTCTCGATAGACAAGCACTGGCAGTAGAATGGATTGTACTGATGAGCTCAGTGACATTAAACATGGCAGTATTATAGGACGCCACCTCTGCCACAAATCAGTTTGTGAAATTTCTGTCCTGCTAGATCTGAGTGGGGTAAATCATGCTACCCTGGAGCAGTGGAAATGCATTCTGTGGAGTAATGCTTCTCTATCTGGCCGACTTATGGACCGCATTGTGCCAACTGTAAAGTCTGGTGGAGGAGGGATAATGCTATGAGGGTGTTTTTCAGGGGTTGGTCTAGGCCCCTTAGCTCCAGTGAAGGGAAATCTTAACGCTTCAGCTGACCAAGACATTTTGGACAATTCTATGCTTCCAACTTTGTGGGAACAGTTTGGCGAGGGCCTTTTTCTGTTCCAGCATGACTGAGTCCCAGTGCACATAAAGACATGGTTGGGTGAGTTTGGTGTGGAAGAACCTGACTGACCCTTAGAGAGCCCTGACCTCAACCTCATCGAACACCTTTGGGATGAACTAAAACAGAGATTGTGAGCCAGGCCCTCTCATCCAACATCAGTGTCTGCCCTCACAAATGCTCTTCTGGATGAATGGACAAAAATTCTCACAGACACTCTCCAAAATCTTGTAGAAAGCTTCACAGAAGAGTGGAAGCTGTTATAGCTGCAAGCGGGGGGCAACTCCATAAGAATGCTTATGGATTTCGAGTAAGATGTCATAAAAGCTCCTGTGGGTGTTATGTGTAGGTGTCCCAATACTTTTGTCCATATAGTGTATTCCTGAACATTTCATGTAATAGATTTCTGTCAGGGAGCTTTAAGAGGCATTAAACACTTTGGAAGTCTGGTTCCTATTGCCGAAAACAATTCTGACTTGGTAAGTTTCTCTATAATGAAGCACTTTACATCAAACCAATCTGAATAAGCTTGTATACATGATAATCAATTATTTAATTATTCAGAAATTAAATAAATGATTTTCAAATCATTTTCAGTAATTTCAAATAAGCTTACATGTATGTTCTTCATGTTCGGCTCTTCAAAGCAATGACTGAAGTAAAAGAAACAGTAATGGACTAGAATAATATATGCATAGTGAGAAGTAACTTTATGAAAAAGAAAATTTGTTTCTTTCTTTCCAGTTGTGTCAGCCTGTAAAAAGCCAGCCGTAAGAGTCCAGGCATTAGGTACTGGTTCAGTAATTGGGTCAGCCATGTCTGATGAGCTGTGGAAACAAACAAAGATTGTGTGTTCATCTACAATGTTAGGCAGGGGGTCCCTTGCACTGGGCCTCTTCACGTATCTCTGTGCCTGTGTGTGTGTCTGCCTCCGGTAATGGGAATGAGGTGGCTCAGAGGAAATGTGGAAATTAACTGGAGGGTGAAGGAAATGAAATGAAAAGAGAGACAGAGAGAGAGAGAAAGGAACAACAAAATGCTGAAGAAAGCCTCGGCGGCCTCTGACAGTGAAATGATTCACTTTCTCTCCAGCTCAATTTGACTGAGGCATTCTGACAACACGCATGGGTCCCACCTGGGGAGAAACTGAGTTAAACCCAACATGCTCCGGTGCGGAGCAAAGAGCAGTGAGACGGCTCGGCTGCATGTTCTAGTTCTGTCGGAGTTGCGTCTCCTTGACTTCTACTGTTAATTAATGCTTTCACGCTGAAAAGAATGCACACAGATTGCCTATTGATATTCACCATTCAAGAGAACTTTTTCTGGTCATTTGTAAGAATCAAAATGGAATTATTGCTCCTGTAGTTCTCTCAGTTACAAGTTGATAAAAACAGAGCGTGTTTTAATCACTCATCAGACTTAATTGTAGCCTGACAAAAAGTACAATATACACTACAATAAGCATGAATCACAAGCCTCATTCACATGAACACCCATTCATAAGTGAATTATACTACTGGATAGTTTCATATTAAAGGAATACTTCACTCACACATGCTAAAGGTAAAGAACGCTAGTTTGGACCTGTTAGCATGTTTTTTTCAGAATGCTGGCTGAGTCTTATAGTTTCATAAACTGTGACTCCTTATAGTTTACAGTAATTATTAGCATGTATGGGTGAGATGTTCTAGTAATGACATAGTTTTGCATTAATGAAACAATCATGAATCAATTCCCTTGCCATTGATGCAAATGGCTCAATCCGAAAACACAGAGAGATACATGGAGAACAACAGTGAGAAAACCAGAAAGCAGTCTTCCCTACATTTACACGGGTTGTTGCGCTATATACAGTCACAACAGTGGTTTGAAAGTGAGTCAGAACAAAAGGATTTTGGTCTGGCTTACACCCAAAAGCCTGAGCTCTCTTCCCAGACAGAGCCAATCTCACCTCATCTCAACTGGAGTTCTCTAATTATCGGCCCGCATGTTCGCCGGCACCCTACCCACAATCCACCTGCCTGCAGAGCACATCAGCTGCTGAAGGAAGATTCAGCACAGAGAACTGCAATCTTTCAGGATCTCATCCAGTCAGTAATGTTAATCAGTAGGAATGCAAAAATCCTATTTTCAGGTTCAAGATTTTCCATTCTGAGGTCAAGATTCATTGATTTTGAGGTTTTGTTATTTTACACGTTAAAATGGTCTTGATTCAACAGAGCTCTGATTATATATTACACAGGCTGGTTTTGCTCACAAATATTATTTCAAAACATAAGCATGTACTTTTGCAAAACAGTGATCTAGAAAACATCATGCTGACTGGTCCACACTAGTTTTCACTCTTTCTTACTTGTAAAGAGTTCCTTCACACCTAAAAGCAAACAGAAAAAAATCATGGCTTGCCTGGTCACCTCTGAGGCTGATACCAATACGATATCTTAACTTCGATACTAATTCATGAACAGTGCTTTTTTGATACTTTTCTTTAATTACAAACCAGGAGTGGATGTAGCATAAACCGAAAATGAGTGTGAGGTGCATCAGCCTAAACACGTAATAATATGCATGCAGAATGTAATTCAGACAGCCAGTGGACAATGCATACTTATTGGCTGACGGATGCTACGACTGACTACCTAGGTGCTAGAATTTGGTACACCGCCTGTGTGATAGAGCGATGATGGACAAGCAATCCGATGGTGATGTGTAAAAGGCGATAGTCACAGTTTTGGGAAAAGAACGGAGAATCTTAACATTAAACAGCTTGTAAAAATATTGGGAAATTCGGGTTCAGGTTTAAGGAGTGTGCACGCTTCAGTAGTAAAATTTTTCTGTTGAAGAGAGAGATGGTGCCTATTAGTTCCCTCTGCTACGCGCTGCAATGCTAGCTTTACATAACGCACAGCTCTTCACCTTCTACTTATTTTACTTTTCGTTAAATGTAACTTATTTTACTTTTCATTAAATGTAACTTATTTTACTTTTCGTTAAATGTAACTTGCACGTAACTGAAAATAACGGGCAACATGCTTTCGAACTTCAGCTTGCTTCAGTATAACTCCCCACAATAAAAAACAAGCTAAAGTGACTGCGTTTTACCCTAGAGCAGCAAGTTCTAACATGGAGAGAAAGTTCTTCTAATCCCCGTCTACATCCGGGAAACTGTATCAGAAAAAGGTAACAAATAATATGAAGTAATATGTGCGCATAATATTTTATTCACTTTTACTGTTAAAACTTTGAGTTATAATGGGGATTTTAAAAGGCTACAGTAGAGTAAACTCCCATGTCTCTGCTGTGTATGATTTGCTTGCTTTGTATTTTCTGTACAGCTCAAGTGTCCTATTAGCTGAATTATGAAAACGTCGCTATAACACTGGTTTTTAATGTGTCAAGTATGTGGACGTGGCTTTGCTTCTGAAATTGCTTTTGAAGACTAAACGGCATGGAAGTTTTTGATACTATGAGGAAATACCTTAGGAGTATCAAATTTTAATACACAGTCCTATTTCCCTCAGCTGGAGCTGAACATTTACCAAGATCCTGAATTCTAACTGAGTTTTCTTTAGGTTTCCTGAGGCTCTCTATGGATCTCCTCAAAAACAAACCAGAAATGTGAAGGGTTTCATTTAACAGCACTACCTTTCTATAGACCAGCATGTTGGGAGAGTCGTCTGCTTCTCCGTTGCTGGTCTGGCCGAAGCTGTTGGTCTGCGCCATGATCCAGAGCCAATGCACAACAGCTTCTCCAAAAGACAGCCGCTAAAGCTACGGAGAAGAGAGAAGCCAATTACACTCAAGCAAAGCGTTCAGCTGCTGACTGACCCAGTTTTAAAACAATAGTTCAGTGAAAAATCTAAATTTACCCAGTTTTCCTCTTTTCCCCAAATGCAGTTGATCAGCCAAGACATGTTTGGTGTCTGAAGTTTGTTTTGTTAGTTTTGCACTGAAGCTACGTGGCTAATGTAACTAACAGGTTTACACCCCATCAATCATGTGAACTTCATTTCTAAATCTTCACACACACATATCGTGTCAAGCTGTTAAGCAATGTCATATAGACTTGTTTATGTGCTTTCTGACCCTGCGGGACATACTGTTATCTTAAAACGTGTGTCATATGGCTACAACAGTAGCAGCAGTTATATTAGAGCCTGAACTTTGTTCATACTTTTGTCCATTCGCTAATTGGTAGAGTATAACTAAGGGTATAACTAAAGTTCTAATGTACAATGATGTAGAAATCATATCAGTATCAGCAACTAATTGCTTTAAAAAATGATCGCACATCGGAAAGATGTTTAGATATGACAAATATACATTTTTTGTACTCCAGAAGAGCAAGGTTAGGGTAAGGGGGCTGGGCTGCAAAGCTGTTATGCTTCTACATAATACCAATCCAGTTAGATATTGTCCTAATTTTGGCATTTCATAAACAGGTATGTTTATGTTGCCATATTGGCAGATATGTACATTATCTGATAACTGCATTAGCCCACAATTCCCATATCAGTGCATACCTGGTATAAGCCTCCATTATTTGTTACCCTTGTAGGTCCAGTGCAAAAGGAAAGAAGCTAACTTAGAAGAAGCAAACATAGCATTAAAACTACTTCCTTGTATCTAAACTCACTGTCCAATTTATCAGCCTCAGTGACCAAACAGGAGCACTTTATAGTTCTACAGTTACAGACTGTAGTCTATCTGTTTCTCTGCATACTTTGTTATGAGTGGTGGATCATTCTCAGCACTGCAGTGCTGCTGGAGTTTTAAACACTGTGTCCACTCACTGTCCACTCTATTAGACACTTCTATCTTGTTGGTCCACTTTGTAGATGTAAAGTCAGAAACAGTAGTTCAGGTGTTGCTGCGCAGTTTGTGTTGGTCATCCTCTAGTCCTTCATCAGTGGTCACAGGACGTTGTTGGCTGGATATTTTTGGTTGGTGGACTATTCTCAGTCCAGCAGTGACACTGAGGTGTTTAAAGCAGTGTCACAGCAGTGCTGAGAATGATCCACCACCCAAATAATACCTGCTCTGTGGTGGTCCTGACCATGCAGAGAAAGAAGATGGACTACAGTCTGTAATTGTAGAACTACAAAGTGCTCCTATAAGGTCAGTGGAGCTGATAAAATGGATAATGAGTGTAGATAAGAATAAGTTTTTTTAATGTTATGGTCAGCTTCTGTAATAGACTGGACATGGCACACACTTAAAATAGATGGTTCTTCAAGGGTTCTTTAGTAAAGAAAATTGTTGTATAGAGAACCATGAACATTTAAAGAACCCTTACCATGATTAAAAAGTTCTTTGCGTCATGAAAGGGTCCTTCAGACAAAATGTGTTGTATACGGTTCTATATAGCACCTTTCTGAAAAGTGCTCTGTATAGCACCAAAAAGGGTTCTGCAATTGTTACAAGCTTGACATTGTAACAATAGATGAACACTTTTTGGTCCTATATTACTGAAGAACCCTTGAAGTACCATCTTTTTTAAGTGTGCATGGACTGGACATCTGAGGAAGTTCCTTGTGGTTAGCCATAAAACACTAGTTATAGTAGCTGTCATTTTATCTCAGTCTATTTTGACATTTTGTACATTTTTCTATCATAAATATCTGAGGGACACACAAGGCGCCTTCTCTAGTCATTGTCCCGTTTACTGCAGGTATAAAATACTGCAGTTTTATACAGTTCAGCACAATGCTTTTGCTAGTCTACCATCCCAAGTGACTTCAAGCTCCCTGCTTAAGTATGCCTTTATGTGCAGCGGTGATTTTAGGTGTTTTAGTGTGAAAACGCCATGTCCGTTTCAGCCTCTGCAACCTGTTATAAAGGAGAACTAACGTTAGTTTACATCAGTACCATCCCACAGAGCCAGGGGTCTGACTTCTTCCACACAGGGCAAAAAGTAATTCCATTATAACACCGCTTGATGCATAAAAAATAAACTCACCAGGTCACAAAGTCAATATGTGCTGAAATCTCTATCCTTCAGCCTTGAGGTACAGGCCAGCACATAAAACACTCGACAAGCTCAAGTCAGTTTCTTATTCGCCAGCTTCTTGTTCGAATTTTCCCGTTCCACCTTAAATGGTGCAGCGCTTACGTTCTGGCGCCTGGCGCCCGAATGCAACTGCTGCACTATTTTTAAGGTGGAACGGGAAAATTCGAACAAGAAGCTGGCGAATCAGGTTCGTGAGACTCTGCCTTTCATTCAGCCCACTGCAACACTCTACAAGGCGCTGAAATATAAGCAGTGATGTCTTGGCTTCGTAGTTATTATTTATAAGACATAATTTAGCCCTAAAATACCCCTTTCTCCTGCATTTTAAGTCCATTTCAGCTCCCTCAGCACAAACGGCGACCGTTACAGCCACAAGCCGTTAACCGAATCCCAACGTTTCTTCACAAACCTGACACCCAACCTAAATAAATAAATAATAAAAATACAAAAAAATGACCAAAACGTACACAAATCCTGTTATATTTTCACTCTTACCTCAAATACGGCCGTTTCCTTGACGTGGACTTATAAAAGGCGACCAAAAACAGTGTCAGCTAACAGAGAGAGAAAAGCGAAGATGATTCATTTGAAAATTCGTTAGCCAGCTAGCGCGCGCGCTCTCCCTCACTCTCTATATCAACGCTAGCGATAAACGACTCGTGAACGAATCGGTTCTTTTGAACCGCTTCTTTTCCGTTAAGTTAATCGAATCGGTTGAGAACAAGGGAGTCGAGCTCTTCTTGTAACGTCCACGCTGTGTTAAAGGGGAACTCCATCGATTTTTCAAAATTTCTGCACAATAAAATGGTTATGATGTGAAGAGTCATTCCGAGTGGTTTGGTGTGAAGTGCTTCGTTCTAGAAAAACTTACAGAGTCAAAATTGTTCACAGTGGTGGTGATAGGAACTAGACCTCCACCTCTAAAAGCTCCCTGACAGAAATGTATTGCATGAAATGATTATAAACACTCAGCCTGATGCCTGATACATTGTTTTATGGTAGATTTATGCTAAAACGTATTTTAATCAATTTATTTTAATCCATTCGTGGAGATTGGATGCATGAAGGCTGTTCTAGGTCTCCATAGAAAACATTTTTTTTCCAGATTTACAACTCTTTTGCCATCATCAGCATTACAAATAAAAGCTCAGAAGACTCGTGTAGGTTCACCCGTGGTTTTGGATTGTAAATAAAGCAGCCATATGTGTGTTGTAAAGATCGTGACGTCTGGTTCCTATCACCACCACTGTAAAGAAATACGAGTCAGTAAATTTATCTGCAGATGAACCATTTACATCAAACAACACAGGATGACTCTGCTTATATCTCAACCACTGAGAAATGCAGACGTTTTGAAAAATCGGTGGCATGGCTAAACACTTGTGATAAAATCTGAATACTCATGTTTCACAGTCTAACCATATAAAACACCAACATTGAATACCACAGTGTTACATATCAAGAACACTTTGCTTTCATTTAGTCTCTGTAGCTGCCTTCCTCTTTCTTTCTGTTGTGTGTTTGTATCTTTTGGGCCCCACAAAGCCCAAAAAGATAATGAATTCTGGATTTAGACATTTGATTCACTGAACGAAGACAGTTTGAAATAATGTTTATATCAGCCAAGGAGAGACCAATCCGACTCTCTCCGTGAGTAGCAGACATCACTCCTTGAGAACATCAGACTCACTCAGTGAATCAAGCCGCGCTGTGTGGAGGAGAGGATAATAAACTTGGCGTTCAGTGAATCGTTAAAGGGGACGTTCGATTCATGGAATCAGACAGTTGGAAAGAATCGGCTCTGTCAACTGAATTGAACTCCGCATCGCTACTCAAGGCGGGAAGGAGGGCTCGCTGAAGGACGCGGCGCGCGCAGCCCACCTACAACCAATCCCATGCAAGAAGAGAGAGAACGTGAAAAGGGGAGAGAGAGAGAGAGAGAGAGAGAAAGAGAGAGAGAGAGAGAGAGAGAGAGACGGGCACTAGACATCTCATAAAGCGCGATAATCATACATCGTCATGAGGGAACGCAGCACATGCATTAATGTTGTGAAGAAACGTGCAAATGTGTATTTATGTGTGTGTATGTATATATATATATATATATATATATATATATATATATATATATATATATACACACATATATGTCTGTGTGTATCTATATATGTACGTGTGTGTGTGTGTGTGTGTGTTTATGTGTAGAATTACAGACTGTAGTCCATCTGTTTCTCTGCATACTTTGTTAGCCCCCTTTCACTTTGTTCTTCAGTGGTCAGGACCCCCACAGGACCACCACAGAGCAGGTACTATTTGGGTGGTGGATCATTCTCAGCACTGCAGTAACACTGACGTGGTGATGGTGTGTTAGTGTGTGTTGCGCTGGTCTGAGTGGATCAGACACAGCAGTGCTGCTGGAGTTTTTAAACACCTCAGTGTCACTGCTGGACTGAGAATAGTCCACCAAGCAAAAATATCCAGCCAAGAGCGTCCTGTGGGCAGCGTCCTGTGACCACTGATGAAGGACAAGAGGATGACCAACGCAACCTGTGTAGCAGCAGATGAGCTACTGTCTCTGACTTTACATCTACAAGGTGGACTGACAAGGTAGGAGTGTTTAATAGAGTGGACGGTGAGTGGACACAGTGTTTAAAAACTCCAGCAGCACTGCTGTGTCTGATCCACTCAGACCAGCGCAACACACACTAACACACCACCACCACGTCAGTGTCACTACAGTGCTGAGAAAGACCCACCACCCAAATAATACCTGCTCTGTGGGGGTCCTGACCACTGAAGAACAGGGTAACAAAGTATGCAGAGAAACAGATGGACTACAGTCTGAAACTGTATAACTATAAAGTGCCCCTATATGGTCAGTGGAGCTGATATGTACTTTTTAAAAAGGGTTCCATGTAGAACCAAAAGGGTTCTTCTATTATTACAAGCTTGGCGTAACAATAACAGAACCCTTTTGGTTCTACATAGAACCCTTTTCAAAAAGTTTCCACGTAGAACCATAATTAAGACATTCTCAATCAATCTAAAAAACACTTTTACGATGCAGAGAACCATTTATTCCTTCAAATGGTTCTTTGAGAATTTATAGTTCTGTATAGAACCATTTTTAACCAGAGAAGAACCATCATTTTTAAGTGTGTATGTTTATGCACAAAGAGTAAAGATACTAGAAGGTGTACTTAATAAAGTGGCCAGTCAGGGCACAGGGATGCAGTCTCACTTCCTGCTCTAAAATGCAGAGGCGTTTCGGAAATAACATGAAAATGCTAGACAGCTAGTTTTCTTATCTAAAACCTAAATTCATAATTTAAACTGAAATTCTATTCTAAATCTTTCAGCTTCACTTTAAAAGAAATCAAAAAGATCTTTTTAAATAAAAGAATCGTTGAAAAAAAATAAGCATTTATTTTTATTTAGGGGTTAAGTTTTGGGACACATGCCTCCCATAGTACCCTATAAATGATGATTTTGTATGTATTTGACTATTACTATCTGTATCAAGGCCTTGGGTTTACATATATAAAATGAATGCATAGCATAATCTTTGTTAATATCCAAGGTCTGAATTGGGGCATCAGACCGCAGGTAATGCTGGACCTGACTGACCAGGGCCCTGCCTGGATGGGGGGGCCTTCCAAAAGTTTTGCATATAAATTGATTTTACTTTCTAATTTAAAATTTAGCTAATTTTGATACTTTCTGTTATTATAGAAACAAATAATAACTCCCATGATAAGTTCTGCTTACCTCTGTAAGTTCTGCTTGCTTTTTTATCTGCTTATCTGCCTGGTTTCTGCCCCCATATACAAATATATTTGTTTTCTCTTTTTGACTTCCCTTCTGTTTATATTGATTCTCTTGAACAGAAATTATGTTTAAGGCATTCCTTTCTAAACTACAGCAAGATCGATGATTCAACTTGGCGAGTGAAATTATCTTAAATGTAGTTAAATTTAATATTTCTTATTTTGAGATCGTTGTGACCTCCTTTTGAGAATATGTAACTCTATTCTACACATTTGAACTTGTTTTAGGTAATTTGTTTTAGCAAATTATCTCACCACATTGGCATTTTATTTTACTCGACAAAATTACTTACAGCAAGTAAAAATGACTAGAAATAAATGAAAATCTTAAAATAAGCTTACAACAGTCTCAAAACGAGAAATATTAGATATATAGTATCTATATATACTAGATTTAAGATAATTTCACTTGCCAAGACACCATTTCTTGCATTGAAAGCACAACTTACCTTATTGTTTGTTAGTTGTTTTACCCTCAAACCAGCCTTTTAAAGAAATAAAGCATAATAAACAGATTTTTTTTTGGGAGGGGGCCTTAGCACACTACTGAGCCAGGGGCCCAAAATTTGGTGCTACGTTCCAGGACTACATCCCAGAACTTATGCAGCTTTGCGCAAGTTTATGCTTAATTTTGGGCATAAGGTCTTCACTTCTCCACTGGAGTCTTCACTTCACTCGTTAGTTTCAAACTCTCCTTTTACTAAATTTGGTTTGCACTACAGGTCCGTAAATCGTGTCTCAACTAGTGACAACTAACTCATGTGTACGTCACTTTAGCACAACGACAACATTTTCAGAACCGATCTATCAACCTGTTGCCATGGAAATGCAGCTGCAGTTGGCTCTAACTTTTCCCATGGAAAAATATCCAACATAGAAGAGAACGATGTGTACAGGTTAAACTGAATAAGGTAATTATCTACACTATACTACAAGTAATCAGATTAGGCCCAATTCTGTTCCACCCCTTGCCTATGACACTTAGCCCTACCCCTTTGTTTTGCGCATTCACGTCTAGGGGTAGGGTGTCCCGATTCTTGTTGAGATAGAGGGGTGGAGCGAAGTGTTAGGGCTACATTGCCCTCCAAATGGAGGTTTTTCAGAGACGCACTCCAAACAGAGTGTTACGAGAAAAAAAAGAAAGTTGGCTGCACAAGCGACCAAAGAAACCCACAAATGTGAGAATTTTCTCTGTTAAAATTAGGATAATCATTGTATTATCTTAGTTTAATGTTGTTTCAATGTATTATGGTCCTTTTCTTCATAACAAACATTCAAAATTGCTAGTAGTATGCTGATGTCTTGGTAGCTCGCTAGCTAAATTTCCCATTCCACCTTAAATGGTTACATTCTGTTGCCACAACTCCTGCACCATTTAAGGTGGAATGGGAAAATTTGAACAAGAAGCTGGTGAATAACTGAGGAATTAGGGGTGGGCGATAATAAATAACCCCCCCCCTTTGAAGGCATATGATTCCCTAAATGTAACTAAAGCCCAGCAGTGAGGTTGCTGAACTTTACCCTCCTCTGCTGTCACTGCAGACTGGCAGGGTCACCTACAGAGCAGCGCTAGTAGCCTGTTAATGAAGTAATGTTCTTTTTATTTGAGGGTCCCATTTAGTAGGGAAAGATTTCAGGCACTGCCCCTTATAACTCTGTTCCAAGCAGCAGGGGTAAAAATAAGAATTTGGACTGGGCCATAATCTCAGAAGATATACATAAATTCACTGGTTGATTTGGATTCTAAACAAATAATGTAAAATGGCTTTGCACACATTGGCTCCTCTCAGCACCGCTGTAAAGGAATCAGTAGGTTTTTCTACAACCCTTAAACTGAATTATGCAGAAATGTTAAAAAAATTATGGAATTACTCTTTAATGCAGCCATGTTTTCACTCTGCATCCGTAGTATTATGCATGCATTGAACTATGAGTGAACCTAGCCTGCTGTGTTGTAGTGAATATCTTGCCAGAGGTTTAGAAGCAGCCTCATAGACAGAGGAAGACATCGGTGCAGACCTAAGCCGGACTCATGCAGGCCTCTGCGTCATGCTGTTGGATACTAGCTTGTCCTTGCCCTCAGTGTAGAGCGGGCTGCTGAGATATGACTGTTGTCCAGTATTCAGACACTCCACCAGTAAAGCTCTCAGTGCTGGCTGAGCTTATCCAATTTAATTTCATCAAGTTCAATTAAAACTTTGTTGGAATAAAAGGCTGCTAACTCATTTCATTTCCTGCTCAACAAAAATCCCCTGTGAAGTATAAACACCTACAGGATTGGATTAACACCTACCGTCTTCATTAAAAGCCAGATGGACACAAATGACCACGGCTAGAGTGAATCCAATTCTGAGGGTTTGGATCTCTAGCAGCAGTGCACAAAGCCAGGAACACACAAACAAACAAGCAAACAAAATCCTGAATAAGATCACATTTAAAGGTATTAGTGACCTTGTCAGTATCCATAGCACAAAATGGATGTTGCCATTAATGTAAATGTGGGTGTTTGGTCATTTGTGTGTGCT
This sequence comes from Colossoma macropomum, assembly GCF_904425465.1. NCBI lineage: Eukaryota > Metazoa > Chordata > Actinopteri > Characiformes > Serrasalmidae > Colossoma > Colossoma macropomum. Next base: position 8,567,526 of record NW_023494803.1, read on the forward strand.
TTACAAAGAACCTGCACATTATATTCACCTATATTTTCACTAAAAATTATTATCACTGATGTTTGATCCTCAACATCTCAGCTGCCTTATGAAACAGTACATTATAATTCACTGACATTGTTTTGTATATTTGCATATGTATGTATATACAGGGGCTTTGGGGGCGTGGTTGCACCTTGGCCCCTCTGTATAAAGGGACTTTAAATGTTGTTGTTTCATGTGTTGATGCTGTACTTCATTAGTTTAAAGTGTGGGTGTGTGTTATTTGTGTTCTGATGTGGTGGGCTCGGGATTATTTAGTGTGGGTTGGCTGGTCACTGCTAAGAGTGTACAGGTGACCTTCCCACTGTTTTGGCTGGTTGACAATGTGCATTTTCTGTTTGTGCAAATAAAACAGCACTGCTCATGGCAGAAATAGTGGTCTCTCAACTGTATGAGACACACATACACACACACACACACACACACACACACACACACACTCACGTATATATATATATATATATATATATATATATATATATATATATATCACTGCTGTCAGAGCAAAGCCTCTAAAATCTGATCTATAAATTGGTAACTTTACAGGAGAAGGAAAAAACATACTTCAGTTTTAATGTAAGTCAATGTAACCAGACTTTTTTCAAGGTCATTTTGGATTGTTTCTTTTGGTCCATTCACCATGAAATTTGTACACAATGTAAAGGGCAACAGGCAGGTACATCAAAAACTGAAAAACAACAAAAATGGAGAGTTTTTGTTCATTGTTCATATATATATATATATATATCGCATATCTATATACATGTATGGCAGCTATTCCATTCCAGTGTTTGTTGAATTCCAACACAAGCACACCTCATTCTACTTAATGATGTACTGACTAGGTAATCAAACCAAATCTTATTTAACATGGAAAAGTATGAAAACCACTGCTGTGGCCATCACTATCCGTTTGCAATAGGGCCAACAGGATGGCAAAAACAGTGTTAGTAGTACCTCAAAAGTAATTGGCAATCAAAAATTAACTACTGACCATGCCAGGAGAGCGGAAAAAAGTTTTGAGTGAGGAAAAGAAGCGTTACTGGCAGAGGGATACAGTGAGCATCAGCTTGCTTCCATCCTTACAATTTCAAAGACGGCAGTTCATAAGAACAAGCTCAAGCAGCAGACATTGGGGACAACAAAGCTACAGACTGGCAGAGGGCGAAAAGACTCTCCACTGACCAGGATGACCGCCAATTCACTCGAATGTCGCTCAACAACCGTAGGATGGCCTACGAAAAAAGAATGGCAAACTGCAACTGAGGTGAAGTGCAACAGCAAGGACAGTTTGAAACTCCTAGGGGCTGAAGTAATGCAAAGTTAGAAAAAAAAGCCCTTTGTCAATGAGACAGTGTTCCCCAACTCTGAGGATTGATTTTCCAGCAGGATAAAGCTCCATGCCTCACAGCCAGGTCAATCAAGGTGTGGATGAAGTACCACCAGATGAAGTACCACCAGATCTGCCATCGAACAAAACCAAGCTGCTTGAATTTTTGCACCAGGAGTGGCATAAAGTCACCCAGCAGCAATGTTAAAGACTGCTGTAGAGCAATCAAAGACTCATGAAAGCTGTGAAAGCTTGGGTTATTCCAGCAAATATTGATTTCTGAAATCTTCTTAAGTTGAATATTATTATTGTGTTGTTTAAAAAAATGTGTTGTTTGAAACTTGTTTTCATTGCATGACTTGCGGTCTGAAAACACTGCATCTTTTTTGTTATTCTGACCATTTTCTGCAAAAAAAAATCTAAACAACAATATTTTTATTTGGAATGTGGTAGAAATGCTGTCAATAGTTTATAGAATAAAACAAAAATGTGAATTTTACTCAAACACATACGGGAAGCTGCTGGCTGGTTCTCAGGACTTTGTTTCCTGCAGCTTGGTGTAGTAGCGCCCTCATCTGCTCATTCCTGGAAGTGCTCATCCACTGCAACAGCTCAAGAAGACGCTTAAAAGAGGCTTTATTTATTTGATTAAGTGCTGGCTTTGTGTTCACTTCTTGTTTGGTGCTCCACACCCAACAGCTGCATTCAACAGATGTTATGTGAGAGTAATAGGACTGCACCATTCTTGCTTGTAGCATTACAGTCAACACTGAATCAAGACAGAAACTTTAGAAGCACTCGTGCACTGTGTGTCCAAAGGCATCCAGGCACTCCTTCTATTCTAATTAGTTTCACAATGAATTCACAATGCCAATGGAATGGGACACTCTGCTCAAGCCTAAGGTCACCGTGCCCACTGCTAAGCATGAGCTAATGGGGCCCTGTAGCATTGCACTATAGAGCAGTGGAACTGCGTTCTCAGGAGAAATGGAGCTCCATCCAGTACCTTGGGATGAGTTGGAGTGATCCAGAACTGACCATCCAACATCAGCACCTGACCTCACTAATGCTCTTGTGGCTGAATGCAGAAAGACACTAGTAGTCCTGTGATCAGAAACTGATGTGGTGTTTCTAATAAAGTGGCTAGTGAGTGGAAGTACAAGGGGTGTTTCTAATAAAGTGGCCAGTACGTGGAAGCACAAGGTGGGTGCGTCTAATAAAGTGGCCAGTGAGTGGAAGTACAAAGTATGTGTTTCTAATAAAGTGGCCAATGAGTGGAAGCATACAGTAGGTATTTCCAATAAAGTGGCCAGTGAGTGTAACTACAAGGCAGATGTTTCCAATAAAGTGGCCAGTGAGTGGAAGCACACAGTAGGTATTTCTAATAAAGTGGCCAGTGAGTGGAAGTACAAGGTAGGTGTTTCTAATAAAATGGCCAGTTAGAATAAGTACAAGGTCAGTGATTTCGAATAAATTGGCCTGCACAAGGTAGGTGTTTCTAATAAAGAGGCAATTTAGTGGAAATACAAAGTAGATGGTTCCAATGAAGTGGCTAATAAAGTAATAAAGTAGATAGAGAGTGTATTGGCCTATTCTTCCAATAATAACGGCGTTATAGCAGGCTTACTCTTTCCTCATAAACAAAACTATGAGCTGTCCAATCAGTGCGCTCTGGAGGCGGGCAATGCGGAAAAAACAGCTCTCATTGGCCAGCTCATCTGTCAATCACGCACAACTGCTTCTCTGGCCGAAAACGAACAAAAAAGATGAGAGGGACCAACATGAAGCAACGACACCGACACGTTTCTCACATAGCCTGAAAAATTGAGCTGTTTTGCTATGACAATGCGATAAACAGCTATTTTACCGTTTTATCCGGCTGAATAAGTAGCGAGAGAAAGTTTTAGCCTGACGTTACTCCTAGCAAGCCTGCTACGGTCATTTGTTGCTCTGGAGAAGAAGAGTTCTGCTCAACTGGAGAGAGACACGAAGAAAAATGGTTTCGTGGATTATATCTAGAGCTGTTGTGTGAGTAAAGAAAGGAATAGCGGTAAATGTGTTGATTCTGATTCAGTTGTACCGTGTTAGCTTTTAAATCTGCGGTGTGGCTTCCTTCGCCAGCTTCTTGTTCCAATTTTCCCGGTCCACCTTAAAAGGCGCAGCAGTACGTTGTGTAGAATGTACATTCAGAATATAACGGCTGTACCGTTTAAGGTGGACCGGGAAAATTCGAACAAGAAGCTGGCGAATAGGAAGCCAACTTCAGCCTCGTCTGTGAACATTACTTTGTCTTTCCAATGCCTGCAGATGTTTTTTTCCTGGATTGTGTTGGGGAAAAAAGCTTGTAATGTTCCTGAGGTCCAGTTCTGTTGTAAATAATGGACGACATGACTCTTATTTTTCCTCACTCCACCTTTTAAGTTCCTAATTCGTTTTTGGGGTTTATTTTCATTCTGTTCTGTTGGTTCAGCTCCTGTTCTGCTTTACTGTTTCTCACCTCTCAGTTTGAAGCGTTAGCTTTTTTTATTTTAGACCAAAAAGAGAAGAACAGGGCCTGACAAACTTCAGTTCCTGTGCTGGTAGATGCTGCTCAGAGGTTCCACTGCAGTTTTTTTGAGGAACTTTGTACTGGGCGAGATTTTGGACCCGAGACTTTGGCTTCTTTTACTTCTACTTGAAGGGGGACTCCACCGATTTTTCAGATTTTCTGAATAATCCAGTCCCTGAGATGTAAAGAAAGTCATTCAGAGTGGTTTGGTGTGAAATGGTTCACTGTAGAGAAACTAACTGACTCGGATTTCTTAAAAGTGGTGATGATAAGAACCAGGGGACACCATGTCTACAGCACAAATACAGCCATTTCATGTAATATCCAAGGTGAACCTACATGTGTCTTCTGAATCTTTATATGTAATGTTGACAACGGCAAAATAGTCATAAATCTGAAAAAATACATTTTCTTTGCCTCACAACACCCTCAGGTATCCATCCACCACAAATGGATTAAAATCAAATGATTACAATACGTTTTAGGCCAAAGCTTTATCACAAAACTACCATAAAACGCTGTCTCAGATATCAGACAGTGTATTAATAACCACTTCTTGTAATAACTTCCTGTGAGGGAGCTTTTAGAGGTGGACATCTGGTTCCTATCACCACCACTGTCTTGGTAAGTTTCTCTAGAACGGAGCGCTTCAAACTAAACCACAGTGAATGACTCAGTTTACATCTTAACAAGGGCTGAAAGATTAATCATTTTATATCGAAATCACAATTTAAGTGCAAGAGCTGCAAGGAATTAGATCCTACTCTCTTACAAAAAGAGGTTCTTCAAGGTTCTTAAAAACGATGGTTCTTCAGTAAAGACAGTAGTTCTATTTAGAAACATGGATGCCCGTTTGCAAGACCCATTTGCATGCTTTAACCCTTGTGTGGTGTTGGGGTCTGTGGGACCCATGTTTACCAAAAGAAAACATTATGTGATTTATTATTATTTCAACCTCAGATTCCTTGGTCTTTGCTCGTTTTCTGTGAAGAACATATAAAATAACACATTTTTAGTGCCTTCACACTGTAAACACCCCCTACACATTTACATTACACATGTAGTGTTGGGTGAACCCACGGGGAATAAAAGTGTGGAGGTGCTGTGTCCCTTCACTCTGCTCTCCTCCTACATGGCCTGCTGTTAGTGTGTGTGTATGTGTTTGTATATATGTGTGTGTGTGTGTGTGTGTGTGTGTGTGTGTGTGTCTGTGTGAGGGTGGACAACATGGACAGGCTGCTGACTGGCTACAGCTGCTAAAGGAGAACCCTACGCTGGACACTTGTGATATTTAAAACATCTGGTATTTTTACATAAATTGTTATGGCTGTATTGATTTAAAAAAACAATAATGCGGTGGGTCCACCGGACCACTGAGTAACACACACATCAAGGGTTAAATGGTTCTTTGCATGGTGAAATGGTTCTTGATGGAGAATGTGTTGTATATGGTTCTGTATAGCACCAAAAAGCGTTCTGCTATTGTTACAACATCAAGCTTGTAGCAATAGAAGAACCTTTTGGTGCTATAGAGAACCATATACAACACATTCTCCATAAAACGAAGGTGGTCCTATAGAACCCTTAAAGAACCATCTTTTTACAGTGTGCACTTTAGCAAAAACGTTGTTTTAAGTTTTAAGAGACAAAAACGAACCTAATAAGAGTTTGTGAACTGCCTGTAGATAAGTTAGACCAATCAGAGGCAACCAAACCTCCATGTGTTGTGACATCACACCCACGACTCACTGGCAGTTTGGCACACTGTGTTCAGAGTTCAAGCCTCAAGCCTTGAAATTTAAATTGCAGTTGCAAAATTAGTTGGAAGAATTGCAATTAGACGTTTTCCCCAAATCGTTCAGTTCTAATCTTAACCATTTAATCATGTAGAAATGTGGAGAAATCAGTGGAGTTTCCTTTTAAGTCAAACTGCAGCAACAACACAACAGCATGAGAAATGCTGGTACTCTGAAAAAATGAAAATGTCTAAAACGTAATGCTGTAGTTTTTTGGGGGTTTACAAACAGTGGTGCTCGTTTGAATAATTAAAATAAACCTGAGTGACTTGATCGATTCTAAATTGATTGTTAGTCATATTCTCCAATCTAAGTGACCAAATTCCTATTTCCCCAACATAGAAAGACTGAAAAATCTGTAAATGACTTATTGTGCCCATCTTTTCAAACACGCAAGTGTTCTAAAGCTAATTAGTAACACATAGATATCTCACACAATATGTTGTCCTATTTTATCTCATGACTGCAGCAGTTTAGACATTAAAGTTTTTCTCTTTCTTGTATGACATAACGTTGTTGTTTTGTTGAACAGCCTCGTCTAGCTAGTAAGCTAATGAAAAGACAAAGAGAAAGATTTAAGAAGAACATCGATACTTTGGAGACGAATGGACTTACTTGGGTTTATAATCACTCCAGCTGGTTTCCTGATATGTTTAATCTGCAACGGGAAACTGCCAAACACTAAAAAGTCGTGAGGCTGAAGTCAGCTTCCTCCTTAAATGGTGCAGCAGTTACATTCTGGCACCTCAGGCTGAGATTTAAGGTGGAAGGGGAAAATTCGAACGAGAAGTGACTTCAGCTTTGTGAAAAATTGAATGTTGAGAGATGTTTTACAAGAAACTGTTCCACTTTTGAGGAAAAGGTTCCTGCAGGAGAAGTGAGAAAAGTGTCTATAGCTGAGTTAAAGCCTAAAACAGAGCAATGTAATACTGTGTTTTTGTTTATTTTATATTTTTAGCCTATATTAATACATTAGCACATACACAAGACATATTTACAGCCAAGATAAAAGGTAAAGTGAAATGGACGTTTAATATTGTGACTCCCAAGGTGGTTTGATTTTCGTTGAAAGGACAGAATGGCTCTTAACATTTGGGTTGCCGACCCCTGATTTAGGTAGATATATGTATGTTTTGTATGTCAACAAGTTAACATTTTGCTTTACCTTTATCTGTGTAATAATCATAACACTCAAATGTTTATGTATATGGTTTAAGGCTGTTTAGTGATGGTGCTAAATGTACCTCTCCAGCTTATAGAAGATCCATCTAACTGAATTCACATTCACAGAACATCTCGATAAACTGGTATGTTTTTGAGGTAATACCGACTGACAGGCTCACCCGTTTGACCGGAGGCATTGTTTGTGCTTCATTTCCTCATTATCCTTCTCTGTCTGTCCACACCTGGTCATGCTGCAGGAGCTCCTCTACCTGGCGTCAGCATGTTTTCACTGTACACTTACACACGTGTTTCAAAGTACAGTGACCTCTAAAAACTAGGCCATCAGCGTTTCTTGTCTAGTCTCACTTTGAGGATGTGTCCTTTGGCTGGTCTCCCAGGGAGGAGCCGCACTTTTCCTGTCTGTGTGTATAATGGTAGGTGTGTCATCTCCTTAGTGTTGAGGGTCCAGAACGTTGTGTGCTTCGTCTATGCTAATTACGGTCTCAAGGATCATTGGTTAACTAGCGGAGCTGAGATAAGAATAGCCAAGTCACTGGCTGGTTGCACCTCAGAGGTCATGCTGTGCGTGTTTTGCAAAGCTTATTGCTTTTGTGTTGTTGTTTATTGTCTATTCTAGTCTTGGACGCTAGTGCTTGTCCATTGTTTTGATCTCTGTAGGCCTAAATATGGATATTGAGAGCATTTAACCCTTAAAAGTTTCGCTACACAGTTATGTGCTTATGTTTTTACATAATTAAACACAGTTCCTGCAGGGATCTACAGTGCGAGCATGATGTTTGCATTCCCTCTCTTGTTTTTATAAAATGTGAACATAATTCAGATTTGGGAGCAGCAGTGCGAGAACAGATTTGAGTCACCTACCACTTCATTACACATATTCATCAAGCGGAAACACATGCATGCCACTGGAAAAATCAAATGCTGTCTTAACATGTGTTACAGCCCGGTGAGAAAATTATTTTCCTAAGGAAAAACTCATTTTCCAGATAACAAACTTGCATTGGTGTCCAGTCTGACGGTTCAGTTAAGAACTGCTAGTTAGGCTGTGTTCACATTACCAGGTTGAAGTGGCACAAATCAGATTTTTTGCCCTAATGTGACTCAGGTCTGATGTTTTCTGAGCTGTGTGGACACGCAAATCTGATCTTTTCAAATCCGACCTGAGCTACTGTCATATGTGGTCCTAGATCAGATACGTGTCCGATTTGTGGCCATGCGACCTTAATGTGACGATCAGATCGGATTTCATGTGCTTTTTTTCCACTGCGCGTGCGCCATCATTCAGCGTTACCATGGCAGCAGCGTCGAACAGAAGTTAAAGCCTGTAAACGGTGGAAAAACAACACCTTTTTCACCTTTGTCTCACTCTAACAATGAACAGCTGAGAGCTGATCAGAGTTAATTATCTTCACAGCGAAGCTCGTTCTGCTCGTTTGTTTGTTTGCTGATGATGCACGTGATTCGTTCATTTGTGATTCGTAGGATGTGCGCATGTGGGTCGTTTCAGGACGCCGGTTCATTCACATTAGCGACAGATTTGAGTCACTTACCTAAACGAGTGTGAGCTATTGTGTCAGAGTGTTCGAATATGAGCAGGAAATCGGATTTGAGCAATGAGGCCTGTAAAGTGAACTTAGAGACCTGTGTTTTGCCTTTGCTGTGGTCTTGCAGCAGTGAATGTGTGTATTGTATTTGTTTCAACGCGTATTAACAGAAACCAAGCTCAGCTGCGTATTTGCAGTGCCGTATATTGTATAATGGAAATAAGGTATACTGCAGTGTTTAAAAATTATGACAGTATTTCAGAATGACGATGTGTAAAATTTCTGTTCTACTTTTGAACAGCTGCAAAAACACATTCAACCCATTTTTGTTTTAGAGGGGTCACTAATTGGTGGTGTAAGAGCTCACTGATCATGAAAATCAGAGCCAGGAAAAAGTCAGGTCACTAGTCAGGTCACAGGGACAGGAGGAGTCACTAGTTTCCGAGTCTTAGGCAAATGTTGAGTCTCTGAGGTGCAAGTCCAGGTCGAATCTTGAATCTCTGGTTGGTGAGTCGGAGTTGAGTCCTGAGTCTCTTGAGGTCCAAGTACAGTTGAGTCTCAGGTTTTTGGCTTGTGAGTCTGAGTTGTGTCTCAAGAATCTACTTTGTGAATTAAGTTCAGTTCAGTTTAATTTGATTCAGTTTGGATTTGACTGAAACCCAATTTAGGAACTGAGTGGTAGAAGCACAGGGAGAACGTTAGCGATGTGTTTTGAAGCATGTAAACAGTGTAGGTGGGGTTAGTTCAAGTACACTAAGTGTTAAGTGTCTGCTGATGCAAAAAATCAGAGCTGCTCATTTACCCTCATGTAAATACATTCAAAAATGTACTAAAGATGCCATGCAAATAAAATATATTTCCAATTTGACATACTTGCTTTTCCTCTTGGCAGTCAAAAACATATTTGCCCCATTCTTTTCACTAACCCTGTTCATTTTAACGAAAGCATTTTTTATGTATTTAATTGGAAAGCTTGTCTGGGTCAAACAACATGGATCTATACTGAACAGATGGTGCTTTTCTTGTTAGTGACCGTTACAGCCAGGCCCCCAGTCTGTCCCAGTTATCCCCACCTACAGGATAAGATTTACACTCACTCTGTTTTGGGCTCCATTGTTCATAAACTGTAGATGCTGGTACAGTTTTCGTTCATCAAGTTACAAACAGTGTAAATGTTCTCTTAAAGGTGCAACAGTGGTTTTAATGTCCAGCTGTGAACCTTAAATAAGTTTTTTCAGGTGAAAAGTATGTATTTGTGTCTTTTCATAACCTAATATTTTAAAACGGAACATAAAATAAAAAGCTTGGAGACGAGACGGGGTAAGCTGTGTCAGTACAGCTTAGAAAATATCATTTCAGTAGATCATGATACAGTTATGTTCCTTGTCTAAAGGTACTGAGATGTACCCACCTCAGTGACAAGAGGGGTCCTGCCCCAGTGACAGCTTCGTACCTTTATTTTTGAGATGTGTAGGTTGCTTGTATAAAAATGTTATTAATCTTACTCAAGTAGTTGTAAGTTTATTTAGTTAAAAATAAAACGTGTTATGACTCACTGTTCCTGGTTTCATATTTATTCCAGTAGGAAAGTTTTCTTTCTAGGGTCAATAGAGTAAAACTCTAACCAGACCAATAACCTTTTAACTTTTCGATTGTGAGTCAGCTATGAAAACAGTGCTCATCGACGAAAACTCTCTGTATCTCTCTCTGTATCTCTCTCTCTCTCCAGGAGGATAATGACTAATGCATGACTGCCTGCTTTGTGACTCTACTGTTTAACCTCTTAGGCTCTTTTGTTTCTTTCCTGTCCAGCAGCTACTTTTAACTGAGCATCGCCTGGCTCGCTCTTAGCTCGACAACATGAAGCCTCTTTTTTTTTCATTTTGGCACAGAGCGGCCTTTTGTTTGAGCTCTGGATCAGCAGGTTGGTGTAGTTTGGATGTGTTCTGTTCTTTTTTTAACATAAATTGCCCAAAACAAAGTTTAAAGTTTAAGCGTCAGTCTGCGTTTGGTTGTGTGTGGAGCAGAGATGTTTTAGGGTGGAGAAGCTGTTATGTAATGGATGGAAATATTCCAGCAGCTCCTCACTGCGTGCACACACACACACACACGCACTCACACACACACACAGAATACTGTAGACGGTATCAGGCGGTGCTGTCGTTCCCATAGTTACATGAAAATTTACTGTGGTGGAAGCAGCCGGGCTCGCAGCAAAGGCCGCTCCGTTCCCATAAATTCGCAACAAGTGCAGTGAGGTATTCAGCACCTCTTTGAGAAACGGTTTTTTCAGCTCCCTCCCTTTGGCTCCACTCCTATTAGGTGCAAAGCTCGGCTTAACAGTCCGGATTGTGCTTGGCAGTTCGTCCCTGTTTCAGTTCGTATAAAACTTGTACGTCAGTAGTTAATTTTAAAGTGATGGTTCAGCCAAAAATGTGGTGCCTCGTGGAGAGGACTCACAGACTTGCTGCTGTCCTAGCAAACTTTCCATGAAGGTCCCACTAGAGACTTTACATTTAGTTACATTTTAATGACGTCTGCTGTACAGCTTGACATACGAGCTGCGCAGTATATGTTAAAATTGTTGTCTGTTTTTTTATGCGTGATGTGATATTTTGCCTCTAACTTTGTGTATGAAGTATATGACGTGCGCATCAGCTGTCACATGATGTATATGTAACACTGGCCCTCTGTCATATCACAAAATATCACACAAATAAAGAGCGAAAAAAGAACAATTTGACCTCTATAAAATGTAAACAAATAGAAATTTTTCTTTAACCCCTCAAATGTCCAGGGGCCACCGGTGGGCCCAAAGTTTTATTACACACTTCTATGACCTAAAAACAGCTCAGCCAGTTTACATTGAAGTTACTGAATAATAAGCATTAGTGTGTAATAAGCCTGGGAGTCTATGCTTATAATATTGTGTAATGTCCCCATTGATGTCATCATAGAGGTGAGCATGGGTTCATTAACTTTATAAATCGCTGTTGTTGGAACAAAACCTTGTATCTCCAATTTTTTTGTTTTCCAGTTTTTCACATAATTTGAAAATGCCTGTTGTCCTTTACATTGTCTGTATATTTCATGACCAAAAAATGATTTTAAAAAACTCTGGTTCCAATGACTTACATTAAAAGTAAGGTATGTTTTTTCCTTCTCCTGTAATATTAACATTTTGGAGATACAGGGTTTTATTCAAACAACAGCGAAATGCTAACAGATGTCATCAGATACCGTGATAATTTTGCAAAATATTGTGAGTTGCATCAGTGTTTTCCTGCACTGTTGTTAAATAATCGCAGATAGATTTGCTTGTAGGACGGTTTAGATATGCAGGTTTCCTGATGCTGATTGGTGGGTTATAAACAACGTCCTCATAGGAAAGTCTGTTCACTCAACAGCCGTCTTGGTAACACCGCCTGGCAGTTATTTCCAGCCATACAAGATCAGATGCCTATCTGTTTGAATGGGGAGAGATGTATAAAACTGGAACTACAAGGCAAAATAATACTTCAAAAACATGTTTGTAATCACAGATAAATTCTGACAACAAAACATTAACAGTTTATACCATTTGCCTCAAATAACGCAAAAACGCAATTTTTTAGCTAGTTCTGGCTACTGCACTTGCACAGATCTCCACAACAAGAGGGGCTTTTCCCAGTAGCGGATTAATCAGTAAGCTGATTGGCTCTTTTTATGAAAGGGTGGGACTTTCCTCGTCAACAGATGCCACGATGAGTGCTACAGGCTTTCCCATTCATACTTCGACCACTGACCGTTCTCCTCCTTTTTAATGTTTATGGTTTCATTACTTGTTAGCCACATTAGCCTCATACTTCCAGTGTAAAACTAAAGAAGCAAACTTCAGACACTTAACATGTCTTGGCTGATCAACTACATGTGGCATAGGAGGGAAATTGAATTTGCTGTGAAGCGTTGCTTTAAAAGAATGAAAAACATGCTTGCTTATTATATGAAGTGTTTGCGTGTTTTTCTGTTTCAGCCTTGTGTTCGGGACACTTTATCCAGCGTACTACTCCTACAAAGCAGTCAGGACCAAGAATGTAAAAGAATACGTAAGTGCACTGAACAGCAATCCCTGTTTACGCCATGCTTCATTAACAATCAAGAAATAATGTAATTTTATTATTATGGCTTAAGAGCCTTTAATATTAAACACTACCCACCATCATGATGACTGAATTTATTAAACGTTCTACTGAGTTTCAAAATATTCTATATCACAGCCAACTATTATTTATTTATTTGCTTGTTTGATTCTATATTTGTTTGTAATCAAATATATAAAGGGAGAAATTCAGCTGGTGTATCACCCACTACTATATGTCAGTTATTATCAAGCACTCTGTTGACGTCTAATTGTCAGTTGTTGCTAAGTACTCAGTCAAACACAGTTATTACATGATGGTGGTGTTTATTGTGCTGAATCAGCATTTGCATGTCCAATACAGAGGAAGTTAGAGGGGTTTGTCTTTCATCCCGGTGGACTCATATAGCTGACCACAGGGCAGTAAACCAAGACAGAGAAGTACAGCAATTCTATCTGTTCCGTGCCATGGCTTTACCCTCCTTCCTTTTCTCATTTCCTTTTCCTCGGTGTGGCTCTGTACGTGTGTGTGTGTGTGTGTGTGTGTGTGTGTGTGTGTGTTACAGGTTCGTTGGATGATGTATTGGATCGTGTTCGCTCTTTACACTGTAGTGGAGACAATCACAGACCTCTCCTTGGCATGGTGAGATACACAACCTACACTGAAACAGTACTGAATGGAAAATCATTTAGTTTAAGTTTAAGCTAAACTGACCAAACTCTCTCACACATGCACACACACACACACACACACACACACACACACACACTTTCTAAGCTGCTTATCCTTCTGGGTCGTGGGGGGAGCTGGAGCCTGGGCGGAAGGCAGGAAACACCCTGGACAGGTCGCCGGTGCACACACACCGAGGGGCAAGTTATGTCCATTTGGCCTAACTGCTTGCCTTTGGACTGTAGGAGGAGACTGACCAAACTGTAATGTTAAAATTTAGGCTGTCAAATAATTCAAAAAACTAGTTGTGATTTATTGCATTCTTTAAATATAGTTAATTGTGATTGATTGTAGTCTTATTTGTACAGATTTGACCATATAAGCGTCAAAATAAGCCTCATTGGAATGTATTTATTACTCTCGATAATTCATTAACAGTATTTTAATTATATGAATGCGGGTTTGTTTGCTGAATTACTGATCTTGCCGACATCACTGCTGTGTTTTGCTTGTAAACTTCTGTGATGGGCAAATTCATGGTATTGCAGTAGCTGGAAACAGTTTGTTTCACCAAGAGAGTCATTATTTAAAAGCTGTATTTAAACAAGAGAGCTATCATAGCAACATACCATGCACTACAGCTGGGATTCAGTCTGCACAGCTGCAGTTGATTTGAAGTGTCTAATTAGGATAGTGCATTAACGGTATGAAAAAAAATGTTGTTAATCATTCAACACATTAACAGGTTAGCTTTGACAAAATTTATAATCAACTTTAGTAATATTTAATATAGTATTTACTCATTTTTGGCTTCTATAAAATCTCAGGCTGTTTTCATCTGTCAATATGCAAAAAAATAAAACCTGGTTTATTGTGTTTGTTGTCTATTTTCTGCAACTGTGTAAATCGTTCATTTATGCATTCAGTGTACAATCAAGAACTGGCAGTTATATCAGTCAGTAAAGCACTGTTTAACTGAAACTGCTAGAGTATAAAATGAAAATCTTAAATAGAAATACAAAATTATGTCAGCTGACATCATTGATTATTAGTTTTAGCCCCCTGAAATTGCCATTGGCACAAAAACTTCCAGCCCTTAAATAATAATTGAAGGTCAGAATATTTACATGTCTAATCATAAGCCATTTTATTCAGCAGGTCCTCATCAGTATCATATAGACTGCACTGTACTTGTTCAGGCTGATATAAAGTAGATCCAGAGTGATCAGACCAGTTCTGTGTCACATGACGTGCTCTGAAACTCCCCCAGGAACTGCTGTCGTTTTTCATCGCTTCATTCCTCAGTTATAATAGTTTTCTCTGTGTTTGCAGGTTCCCGTTGTACTACGAGCTGAAAGTGGCTTTTGTTATCTGGCTGCTGTCGCCGTACACCAGAGGAGCCAGTCTGATCTACAGGAAGTTCCTGCACCCCCTGCTGGCCTCCAGAGAAAGGGTACGCATTTATCAACCTCACAAATGCATTGGTATTTGGAAAAAAGTCCTAAACATTGAACACACTTCTGCACATTTTAATGTTACTGTTAATTTGCTAAATTTAACATATTGGGGAAAATTAAACATAAAATGTGGCCTGTGTAAAGGTTTTTAGATTTTATGTTCTATTTTACTGTATTTCTTAAATTATTTTCACTAGAAAATCTAACAAAACTTGTGAATTTGACCAAAGAAATTCAAACTTTTGCAGATGACAGTACATACACTGATGTGTTAATTGCCCTGGGCACTGTTTTAACACAAACACTGAAATTACTAAAGGTAACAACATTCAGGATGTTTTCTTGATGTGTTTACGTATTTATTTACAGGAAATAGATGATTATATCGTCCAGGCCAAAGAGAGGAGCTACGAGACGATGGTGAGCTTTGGCAGGCAAGGCCTGAGCATCGCCGCTACCGCTGCTGTCTCTGCTGCAGTCAAGGTAATAAAAACATGCTCAAATACACAACACGTTCAAATACGCAAACATACTGACGCAAACTCTCTCAAGTATGCTTTCACACACATATAAACAGACTCAGGTTTAGGCTGCTGTCGGGGTAACAGACACAAACACTCAGACACTCAGACCCTCACAGCATATCTCGCAAAGAAGTACATCTGGTGGTGGATCATTCTCAGTACCAGCCCAACACACACTAACACACCACCACCACGTCAGTGTTACTGCAGTGCTGGGAATGATCCACCACCCAAATAATACCTGCTCTTTGGGGGTCCGGTGGGGGTCCTGACCACTGAAGAACAGGGTAACAGAGTATGCAGAGAAACAGATGAGCTACAGTCTGTAATTGTAGAACTATAGAGTGCTTCTATATGGTCAGTGGAGCTGATAAAATGGACAGTGAGTGTAGAAACAAGGAGGTGTACTTAATGATGTGGCCAGTTGGTGAATACTATGAGCATCAAAAGTATAACTTTGAAGGTGACAGTTTAACTGCATTGATTTAAGAATGTTTGAATTGAGGACATTATATGCACAAAAGTTTGTGGACCTGCTCATCCCAGCGTTTCTTCAGAAATCAAAGGTATTTATAGGGTATTATGTTTGGGAAGGCTCTACACCAGATGTTGGAGTATTGCTGTGAGGATTTAGTTGCATTCAGCCACAAAAGCATTAGTGAGGTCAGGTACTGATGTTAGATGGTTAGTTCTGGACACTCCAACTCACCCCAGAGATACTGGACGGCGCTCCATTACTTCAGATAACACAGTTCCACTGCCCTATAGTGCAATGCTGGGGGGCTTAATACCCTTCTAGTCCATGCTTGGCACTGGGCATGGTGACCTTAGGCTGATGTACAGCTGCTCCAAAGCATCCCATTCTATTTGCAGCTCTTTTGTAGGGAGATCATACACCTGTGCCAGAATACTGAATACTTTTGGACAGTGTGTCCAAAGTCCTTGTGTATCTAGACACACCTAGCATGTGTGTTTTATTTTGATCAAAGTCAGACTAATTTGAAATGTAAAAAAGGAATGAAATAGACATTGTTTTATTTTTGTTGTGCCACTACTATGTTCTTATATGTTCCACTCCTACATGAACTGTATGTGATGAAGTGCAGTCGAATCAAAATGTTGTTGAGGTCAAAGATTTACTCTCCTACTGTATACTTACCCACCAACAGCACTCCTGTGCAAAAAATGGGCTAAGCCCAGAATAGGATGGGTTTTACTGATGGTTTTTTCCTGGTCAGAGATTTAAACCCTATAGAGAATATTTGGTCTCACAGTAAATACAAACTAGCTTGGCAAAGTTTTTCAACAGTTTAAAGCCATCAGTGCTGTGTGGAACAACACCAACTCTTTCTGTAAAAGGCTGTCTGCAAGTTTACCCGCTTCAACATTTAAAGAAGTCAAAGGGAAAAGCTAGCCCATATTACGTCACTTTTACCATTGTGTTACCATTATAAGCTTTATGTTTCACCATTTTGGGATTGACCCATTTGTTGTATGGGAGTGTACTTCTTGCCCTTGTCTCTAGCTTTCCTGCAGAAAATGCTTCTGTATGCAGCGCTGCCTTATTTCTCTACACAGCTGCCATTTTTGTTGTTTTTCTACTTTGCTCTTATGTTTTGTTTTACAATTACCTCTCCTTTTTTCTCTCTACTTCTTTTTCTTTCTCTTCTCTCTGTGCGCTAGACTAACCATATGCAAAGATCTCTGTACCTGACTAAGGGTGGTGGAGCTGCAGGTAACGTCTCATTTGTTTGTGCTCTGCTTAGGGTGGCTTTATATGCACACAAACACACACTACACATAGTAACAGAACTAACTGACCGTCCTTTATGCCAGTTCGTGCTTAACGAATTAGTTGTAGTTTTAGCATCACATTTAAGAGAATAGCTTTGAATCCTCGGTTTGCTGTCAGTTTTGAATGGACTTTTGGTAGAAAAATTTTTGGTGGCACAAATAAAAGATACTTGAATGTGTGGTTAGATTTGAAATGAGGTTTTTGGCTATTTGTAAGTATAGGCATATTAAAGGTCCCATATACACATATTAAAGCCCATATGCTGATTTTTTTCATTTTTATGTGACCATTTTTTAACATCTCTTCATATAGAAGGGCTGGTTTTTTACTGTTTCTTTAAGACTGATATATGTAAATGAGGTCTGGTTGCCTGCTTGTATTACGCCTTATACAAAAAGCAGGTCAGGCTGAAATACAGCATGTAACTATTGTGTATGGACAGAGGGGTGAATATATGTAAATGCATTGTTTTTGTGACATCACAAATACAGTAAATTCAAACCAGGTTGTTTTTGCTGCTTTATTTTTATATATGGACTGTATGGACTAGAAAGTGAACAGTATGTTGTTTCTGTATGAAAATATGAGGAAAATCTGTCTTTCTAAGATATGGGCCCTTTAAAGTACTCTCTCCTCCATATATCTTTGAGCATTTGGGCTTCAGCATAAGTGATTGATTTGGGGGTGATTGTTTTTGGTCACATGGCTGTTTCCACAGGGACAGGGCGCCATCAGTGAGCGTCTGCGGAGCTTCAGCATTCCTGACATCACACAGGTCCCTTCTGACCAATCGGCTTTCGGCAGATCTCTCCAGCGGGCCAGTCAGAATTCAAACCCCAGCATGGAGGACTCTGGTAGGCTCACTATCACAGGAAGATGTAATCTACTTTAAATGTATACCCTTACTTGCCTCAGTATGTTGTGCAGGTTTGTTGAGAGTTAAATGAACTTAAATGTCAGAAGCTTAAATCATTTTGAGATTGAGAAGAGTTCTTGTCTTGTGATGCTAGTTAGGGTGACTGTATTTTGATTTTGGACACTGGGGCTAGGAGAGCAGCACAGGGCAGACTGTAGAAAGCAAATGTCAACATGAAAGCTAAGCCAAATCCTGGATAATTTTAGCCAATGTAGAAATCCCAGCCAGATGCATTTTTAGGTCCCAAAAAGAGCATGTGTTCTGGAAAAAGGCTGTATGGTCGCTGTAGTGGTAGTAAACTGTGCCAAGATTTATGTCCAGTCTAAATCTCTAAACTCTGAATCCGTAGCCTCCATTCTCATGGAATGAGAGGCTACGGACCTCTTGGACCTTTGTTCTGTGATGTTCACAATGCTAAACGTCATCACGCTGAACCGGTGAGGCTGGAGGGAGCGTTTCTTGGATCTCCTCCTTTTTTATTTTAGTCTAAGTGCAATTTGTGATGGATTTCTGCTAAAGCCAGCATCCCAATCAGACAGATTGTGCAGAAAGTCTCATGTTATCTTCTATACAGCCTTGATTAATGGCCACCACTGTCTGAACAGTGGTCATCCTGTAACACAATGTACAGAAACTGTCTTTCACCTGTGGTCATCCTGCAACACTCTCCACAGTCCATGTTATCTTCTATACAGCCTTGATTAATAGATGAATGAAAGAGCTTGGCAGCCCTCTTCACAGTTTAATATATATAGTAATTCAGGGGAAGACTGAAGATTTAGATTACCCATTAAAGTCTGAATTGGCTTCATAATCTGAAGAAGTTATCATCCTGAAACATAGAAACTCCAGGAATATTTCTCCCCCCACTATACTCGTCTCAGGGCAAGTGACTATAAACTTGACAAAACTGTGAACCTCTTTTTTATGGCAAATTTTCAGTAACATTTGAAGAGAAGACATAATTTTCATCATCCTCTAGTGGTCAGATTAGGGTAAAACCACACTGTGATGAGTTGAAATGGTACAGAGCCCTGTTGCTGCTTAACTGGCACATCTGGTGAGTGCAGGATTTCTATTGGGAGCACTACAAACACTATACACGTGTCTGTATTGTTATGCTAAATTACAGTGATCACTTTGGGTTGTAAGATTGTATTTCTGCAGGTTACCTGCTTCCTGTGATTAAGCAGGTACACTCTCTACAACAGCACCTTCTCAGCTATCCTCTGTATGGTTGGTTATAAAATAAAAACAATTTTTTTAGGTGAGATTCAATTTTAGAGAAAACTATTTCATCCCGATTCATTCACCCTTTTTTTATAGATATGGTTCCGATCTTGTAACAGTTGAATGAATTTCAGTCCTTCTTTTGTGTGTTTCTGTTCTCAGAGCATTACCCATATAAACAGGAAGAGGATGGGCATGAAGAGGAAGTAGACGGAGCATATTTGGAGGATGAGTCATCGCTGCCGAAAGGTCTGCGCAGATCACAGAGTGTGAAGATCACCCGTTCCAAAGCAGTGCGCAAAGAGGTGTGTACATATGCATATGCGGGTGTGTCTTTTTCATATGAACTTAAAAACGTCATAATGATGATTTTCAGTGCAGAGTAAAAAAAGTTTTTTTGTTGGAGATGCTGGGTTTTCTCACTACATTGCTGACTAACTGTCTGCCATTGTATGTATTGTTAATGTATTAGTCACCTCACATAAATATGTATGTATATAATGTGCATGTATAATAATTAGTGGTGCACCAATCTGATTTTTTTGGCCAAAACCGAAGCAAATATTGAGGACACACTTGGTCAAAACTTAGAAAAGGTGTCAATAAATAAAAACAGTTTCCAAAAAATAAACATAGTAAAAGTATTACAGGATGTAGACTAATGAATGTGCTACGAAATCCACCATCCTCAATAAGGGGAGAATGGTTGGTCATCTAAGGCAAAGAATTCTATTATTTTCTAGGTTTTAATTTGCACTTTTGTTGTCCTTTTAAAACTCATTTTGCCACTTATTTGTAGACCTATTTAATATTTACAGTCAAATTTTTTTGCTGTTTTTCCCGTTTGGCAAAAACCAAAAGCACAATTTTTGAGCAGTTTTTGTGGCCAAAATTTTGGTGCATCCCTAATGATAATTCATAACTTTTAAGATAGTATTTTCATAGTAATGTGTCTGTTTCTGTGTGTGCCTGCGCAGCCTCGATATGGCTCACTGAAGATTAAAAGCAGAAGGAGGCCGATGATCACTTCCAGCACGTTTGAACAGCCCTGATCAACCCAAAATCATCTTTATAGAGGAGCCTCTGTATGGACGACTTGGTCATTCTGTACCACACTCCAGAGAAACCTCTATATTAACAGCCTTAATCATCCTGTAATATACGAGAGGTGTCAGTAGGAACAGCCTTGATCATCCTGTAACAGATACAACAGAACCCTCTATATGAACAGCCCTGGTCATCCTGTAACAAACACCAAAGAAGCCTTAGTCATTCCATACTGTGCTCCAGGGGAGACTCCATAGTAACAATTTTCATCATGTCATCACATCAGTCATCCTGTAACACACAACAGAAGCTTCTAAATCAACATCCTGTAACACAGTCCACAGAACCTTCTGCATGTACGGGCATGGTCATACATTCTGTGGACATTCTGCAAAGGAACATCTTCATAAACTGGCCTGGTCATCCCGTACCGTGCTCCAAAGAAACCGTCATATTAACCACATTCCCCATCATGTAGCGCACCAAAGAACAGCTGTCCACTGAAACTAATGTCTGAACAGTGGTCATCCTGTAACACAATGTACAGAAACTGTCTTTCACCTGTGGTCATCCTGCAACACTCTCCACAGTAGCTTCTGTCTGAACAGTCTTGGTCATCCTGAAACACAGTCCACAGAAACTAACGTCTGAATAACTGTGCTCATCCTGCAACACTTCACAAAGGCTAAGAACTGGCGTGGTCATCTTCTAACACAGTCCAGAAAACTAATGTCTGAACAGCTGTGTTTATCTTGTAACACTTAGAAACTTCTGTATGAACAGCTGTGGTCATCCTGTAGCAATCTCTGCAGAAACGTCAGTATGAATGGCCATGGTCATCCTGTAACACGGTCCATAGAATCTAATGTCTATACTGCTGTGGTCATCCTGTAACACTCTCCAAAGATGTTTCTGTATGAACAGCTCTGGTCATCCTGTAACATTCTCTGCAAAAGCTTCAGTATGAAAAGTCGTGGTCATTCACTATTCACAGAAGCTCCTGTATGAACAACTATGGTTTTTCTGTAACACTGTCAGTGGAAACTTCTGTTTGAACAACAGTGGTCATCCTGTGACATAGTCCAAAGATACTTCTGTATGAACAGCCGTAGTCATCCAGTAGCATGGTACACAGAAGCCTTTGTATGACCAGTCATAGTCATCTTGAAACACTGTCAGTGGAAGCTTCTACTGTGGTCATCTGGTCCAAAGAAACTTTTGTATGAACAGCCGTGGTCATCCTGTAACATGCGGCATATCTCGCTGAACACTACGGTGAGGACTCCACCCTGAATCTGCAGCCCTGTTCATTACTGCACATCTTCACATTCATAGCATGTTTGTCAGTTTGTTGCTTTGTTTTAATGTTTTTCACCAACAAACCTACATTGGAAAGTGCTTTTTTCATTTCTGCATGAATCTTTTTAGAAGGTATTTAGTTATTTTCTATTTAAAGTCTTAAAAGGACGACATCAGTCGACAGTATGGATGGTAAATTGAACTTAATGGCCTTGTAAATTGTTTGTATCTTTATGTAGATGAATTCTGCACAAAGGCCGTCTTCACATCCAACACTGAGTGCGTTTACATGCACTCAATAATCCGATCATAATCGGATTTCTGCAGTTGTTCGATTATTCAAATGGTCATGTAAACACCATATTATTATGATTATTAAGTGCATGTAAACGTACTCATTAATACGCGTCCTCCGATCATAAGTGAACAGCGCTGACTACTGTGTGAATGCGGTCCAGTGTATCTCCAAGATCTGAATTGCTCAAACCACCTTTGGATGGGTTCTAGTCACAAAATCTGATCACCTGGTCGCTGGAGACACATTTGAGACACATGGATTTATCAGGTCAAAACAGCTGTACGTCTCACTGTCCACTCATAATCAGATCAGTGGAGACGCGTGTTCCTACCAAGTGTGAGCAGGGCCAGGTGAAGACCCAAAGATTTAAAATCTGCATTTTGGACCTTATCGTCTTACTGTACTATGCATTGCGATGTGAGAAATCACATCATGAAAAACTGAGTAAATTAGGAATTAGCTGAATAATGAGTGCTGTTATATATTACTTACGCACTGCAGGCTATCTTCAGCGTTTCAGACTAACTCTGCCTCTTATATGTGAGTTAGAGAGCGAGAATGAGGTGATATTTCGTGCCTCTTGTTTACACTTTAAATATTTTCTCTGCCTTTTAATTCTATGATTATGTTCAGCTCCGTTTCTTACAACAGTATTTGCAAATGCTGTCTCCAAACTGAATGTATAGACTGTTTTCTAATACACTAAGCGCAGTGCTTTTGCAGTGGATTTAATTATAATTTTTAGTCTAGTTTAGGGTTTCATTGAATTATTATTATTATTATTATTATTATATTATTATTATTATTGCTCTATAAAAGGAGAAAACGGTTTGGTCCGTAAAGAAAGTAAATGCGAAATATTTGTCAGTGTGAGTTCTGTGGTTTGTTAGGTTTTCAGTGTTTGCCTTTACAGTGTTGAACTGCAGTTTACTCGTAATGTGTGTATAGAGGTGGGTGATATGGCAATAATACATTTTGTCCCCTTGGAATTATAAAATATAAACATGTTGCTGAAACTCTGCCTGTTTTCTTTCAGAAATTGGGGGTCTTTGCAACAAAAATTAATTTCATTCATCCATCTTTTCTTTTTCTTCTTTGTCCCAAAATAAGACATTTTGGCTCATTAGAGTCACATTTCTGATATAAAACAAAACCTTATACAGCCTTTAAACTGACCTTGCTGGGACAGTTTATTACAATAGCTGGTTCCTGTCTAACCTAAAGGAAACTTAAGCTAATGGTCCCTACCTAGAATTGACCTCTGCACTCGACAAAATATTTAGCACTGACCTTTATACTTAATCTATCAATCGATGCTCTTTTGAATAAGGAAAGGATAATTTGTCCTAAAACAAGAAATGTCATAAAAAATAAGTAAATAATGCATCATAAAAATGTCAAAATGCATTAAATTTCACTTTCTGATAATGTAGACACTGTTACAACACTAACTTTATGTTTTTAGACAAATTATGAATAAACTGTTTGTGTTTCCTTGAAAATCATTTCTTCTGTTCATGTTTTGTCAGACAGAACCTTATATTTCAAGCAGGAAGTTCTTTGGATTAGACGTTTTGCATTTGACCTGTTCCAAAAAACCTCATTTACATATCTGATAGGATTTTGATTTTGCACATATAGAATAAATTTAGGGTGTCTGTCATTTTCATGTTTGACACAGACTTGTTCCACATATCAGTTTTGCTAAATGGAATGCAAAATCTTGGAAGCTCAATCTCTCAAAACTGCTCAGAACACAGTTAGAACCTTATAATTCTGAGGGGACGATTTATTGCGATACACATTATGTCACAATATTTATCGTCTGATCAGTTGGAACTGAGAAGAACCAATAGTATTTTTAAAAATAACATAAAAATCTGTGAGAACAATGATTTTTATTCAATATTTGACATGCTGGGTTGCACTAAATCCAGTTAAACAAGACTAATTTTGCTCTCTTTATAATGAAACATGCAGCTGGTCAATGTCTACAAATACTGAAAACATCCACAATATGTTCAGAAAAGCATATCGAATTGTACTGTGACATAATTTATCACGATAATGATATATATTGTCATATTTCCCAGCCCTGTGTTTATATGTGGTGTATGTACAGTCATATGCAAAAGTTTGGGCACCCCTGGTCAAATTATTTTCTAAGCCAAAAGACTTAAAACAGTCTTAAAAGTCTTAAAAAGTCTGAAGAGACTTAAAACAGTCTCTTCAGACTTACACTGTCAGTTTTATACTGTATATTTTCTTTTTTCCAGTAGGCTTAACTCAGCAAATAAATATAAATTGCACACTAAAATTAGTAGAAAATTGCAAACCTTGTTCACTTGTTTTCACTTGTTTTCAAATCAATAAAACATGGCATTTGACCAGAGGTGCACAAACTTTTGCATACGACTGTGCATGTCTGAGAGTACGAGTGGCCTGTATTTATGAAGCCTCCATTTTATTCCACTGTTGTAAATATTAGGATGTCAAACTCAAATCAGTTCTACACCAGCACTCTCACCGTAAGGACTTGCTATTGATTATTGATTGTTTATGTGGTTTGTGACGTAAAGTGGAATGACCAATGATGGAAAACACTACAGAAGCCCACTGTAAATCCTGGATCTACACTGAGTGTTTGAATAAAGTTTAAATCCAAACGTGCTGCTTTCTGGTTAATGTTGTTTCTACTGTTCTTTCTAACTTGTCTGTGCTCCCTTATACATAGACTGTTTTTCCACTGTTTGACTGTCTGTTGCTGTATTGACCACCCACATCATATCTGGTCATGAGTAGTCCTGTGGTCAGAAACTGACCAATGATTAATGGGGTAGAGGGGGGCTGATAAACTGCAGCAACAGATGCATTACAATCTGTAATTCTACACTGTAAAGTGGAGCTATAAGGGAGGTGTTTCCAATAAAGTGGCCATTGGAAGTACAAGGTAGTAGGAGTGGGTGATGTGGCAAAATTATAACATCACGATACTTCAGGACATTTTCATGATGCATACACCGATCAGGCATAACATTACGACCACCTCCTTGTTTCTACGCTCATTGTCCATTTTATCAGCTCCACTTACTATATAGGTGCACTTTGTAGTTCTACAATTACAGACTGTAGTCCATCTGTTTCTCTGCATACTTTGTTAGCCCCCTTTTAACCTGTTCTTCAGTGGTCAGGACCCCCATGGACCCTCACAGAGCAGGTACTATTTGGGTGGTGGATCATTCTCAGCACAGCAGTAACACTGATGTGGTGGTGGTGTGTTAGTGTGTGTTGTGCTGGTATGAGTGGATCAGACACAGCAGTGCTGCTGGGAAGAAAAGGGTAAAAGTAACAAAGTGTATATATAGTATACAGTAAGTGGAGCTGATAAAATGGACAATGAGCGTAGAAACAGGGAGGTGGTCATAATGTTATGCCTGATCGGTGTACGCATAACAATATCTTGTTTTCCTGCTTTGATAAGTCGGAACAGACAAAAAAAGAACCAGCAGTAAAAATGACTGTATATAAATACAGTATAGCTGCAAATTTGACTTTAATCGTTAGAGATATTCGAGATAAAACAATTATTGTGCCCCATTGTGTTTCGCAATGATCTCATCAATTTGTCTTGTGTTATAAACCCAGCGCACCCCTTTCCCTACAGCGGCTCAAACTCATCTCATTTATTTTGGTCTAATTTATTGTTTTTATTTATTATTTTAAATACGCGTTTAATAGTTTTCAGTAGGTTGTGGAAATGCAGAACATAGCTGATCTTGTTTATATTGATCTTATTTATTTTATTTATTTCTATTATTTGTTTAAATATGTATATATTAATATTTATTATTTTTACATGTATTTATTTTTTGCCATAATCAAGCAGCCCTAAACTACAGTGATTTTTATTCAAGATTTTACACACTGTGCTGTACTAAATCCAGTTAAACAGGACTAATTAAGATCTCTAATAAAACAACATACTGACAATATCCACTATATTTTTCAGGATAATAATATAATTATCATCATCACACTGTCCACCCCTACGAGGTAGGTATTTCTAATTAAAGTGACCACTGAGTGGAAGTATAAAGTTGGGGGGTTTCTAATTAAGTGGATGGGAGTGTTCTGAATCCACCACTAGGTGGAGCCTCTGTCTTATCCTTTGCTCTCATGATTCAGACAAGAAACCACTGGCAGCACAGAACAACATGTAAATCTAAACAGCACAGATCTGGGTTTCCACACTTCAGCCAACAATCAAGGCCTTCATGAACCGAACCAGAGAAAACACTGAAACTCTCAGAACGTGAGGGTCCAGGAGGGGATTTGGAAACTCATGCTGTGAGATCATGCTAAAGCAGTGGGTCTGTAATTCTGCAACCAACACAACTTCAACGACGCCTTCATCTGGCAGGATAAGACCTTTTTATCATTTAGTGATTTTTTTCTTTAATAGCTTATATAATGTATTTAATCTAACGTCCCATTACAGCTATGGCTTGATATTTTGATTTTACAGCTACTGGTAAAAGCTAATAACTTAGCTCCTCACTGTTTTCTAGCTAATGCTGAAAAGCTGTGCTACTCTCTGGGGTGTTTTTGTTCCATAATTCGTTTCGGTTTTAAAATATTAGCTGAATATGTTTCTGAATATCTCTCTCACATTTAGCAGGATAAAGACTCTCCACAAGGGGGTGCCGTTCTCAATCAAGTAAATTCTGGTGCTTCACATCAGTGATGTTATAAAATAAATGCATTGGGTTCCATGGTTTGTTTTTATTTTAATATATGAATTAAATATTCATTTTTATAAAATATGTAATTTTGTTTATATTTTCACACATGCAAAGAAAATATGCATGTATTTCATTGTCATATGTACATACATTTTGATATATTAATATATATGTGCCCAAGTTAACATTTCTGGCATATATTTAACTATTTAAATATACAATTTAACTAGTTACACATACTGCACATATTTTAAAACACTGCATTTATTGCACACATATATATATATATATATATAAGCTGTTAATTAAACCAAAGCATTTGAACAAAAGACATAAGCATTTTTTATCACTCCAAATCTCACCTCAGGCCTGTTCCGTTTTCACGGCGGCTTTACGTGCACAGCGTGTTTACGAACGTGTGTGCTTTCCACTTGATAAGCAAACAGAAGCCGGCGCTTTGTGTGAGCTCTTGCTTGACCTTTGTTAAGCACTGCTGTATTTGAATATTCACACCTTCAGGCTGTATTGAAGACAGGATTAACATCATACACTCTCTCCCTCACGCATGCTCGCACACGCTCTGGCACTGCAAAGGTTTTCAACTGTGAGTAATAGAGAAGAGACAGATTACTCACTCCGTAACCATTTAATTTACTCATCTTTGTAGTTTGGAAAGGTTTCACTATGAACACCATGAGCTGTGAGGCCTTTTTAGGTCAGGCGTGATACGGCAGTGAAGGCCTGAAACTGCTTCCTCCGTGCTTAAATGAATAATCTAATTCACAGCCAATAGATGTTTGGTGAAGTTCGCTTCTTTAGTTTTGCACTGGGTCTACGAGGTTCATACATCAAGAAGATTAAACAAACAGCGCTGCTACTCTTTTAGCCATGCAAGTGGGACTACAACCCATATTAGATGAGTAAAGTATTTGAAAATGGAAAAGCATTTTGAGTAAATGGGGCTTTTACCCGTTTTTATGAAAGCACATGTCGGTTCTTCAGTCCAGCAGGAAACACGTTTTTTGTTCTTGAAGCTAAATGCTAGCAAGCTAGCCCTACATCTCAGCACATCTCAAGAGTCCAAATACATATTATATATATATATACAGCCAAAACATTTTGACTACCCTAATATGGTCTCGGTCCTTGGTGTGAAGCCGAATCAGTGCCGACCCACCAAGGCATGGACTCTACAAGACCTCTGAAGGTGCCTTGTGGTATCTGGCACCAAGACATCATCATCAGCAGATCCTTTAAGTCCTGTAAGTCATAGGGTGGAGCCACTGCAGCTCGGACACCTCGTCAATATTCGGCCGTCCAAGTGATGTAAAGCAAAACAGGACTCTTCAGATCTTGCGACCTCCTTCCATTGCTTCAAGATTTAGTTCTAACGCTTGCGGTCCCATTGCAAGTGCTTTCGACAATGGACAGGGGTCAGCATGGGCAGTCTGTCTGGTCTGCGGCTACGCAGCCCCATACACAACAGGGTACGATGCACTTTGTGTGGTGTAACCATCATTAAAAGTATAGGTGAATTGTGCCACTGGAGCCCTTCTGTTGGTTTGGATCAGACGAGATCGCCTGACCCTTGGGTGTCCAACTCCCTGTTGCAGATTCATGGTTTGTTCATTCTCTGACCACTGCAAGTAGGTAGTCACCACTGCTGACCAGAAACTTCCCCCTAAGACCCGGCCGTCTGTCAGCGGTCATGTTTTGCCTCATCAGTCTACTTTTTATGAGAATGTATTTGAGGGATAGATCTGGATTTTATGCTGTGATGAAAGTTATAGGTTAATAAATAAAAGGTTGTTTTTGGCACTAATGGTTGCGAATGTGAAAGCAACAGAGTGTCAATATACACACACACAATTTTCTAAGCCACTTATCCTTCTGCTGCCCAAAACCAACCATACCAAGACACTTATGACATTCTTGAAGCATGAGCTGCTGCTAATAATGGCAGACGAACAACTACAAAGTGGTTAACTTTGTCACATGGACCACAGGTCGTATTTTTGGTAGGCGGGGTCAGGCACTGAGGACTTTCCTTAATCCAAATTATCTGGATTATTATGCAACACATTAAGCAAACTTTAGAATACCAAACATGTCTTGGCTGATCGACTACATTTGGAGTGGGAGGGGAAATTATGTAAGCTATTTTACGTTTTATTTTTCAACAGATTGTTGCTTTAAATAAGTGAAGGGAACTTGACTGCAAAGACTGTTAGTTAAAGAGTGTGTTAAGTAATTTTGAGGCCTAAGGGAAGAAGGGCGGTGGTTGTTTGGCGTGTGTGTGTGCGGTCTGACAGCAGTTGTTGCATTGTGTTCCCTGTCAGAGGACACGTTTGAGTCTTTCAGCACGTCACTTTGAAGACATCCAGTCTCGGACAGCCTTAGAGGAGAGGAGAGGAAAGAGGGAGGGAATGGAGGGAGAGAATGAAAGAAAGATGAGGTTTATCCATCCTGGGGTCAAGGCCCGCGGGACCCCTGGGGGCACACTTGTGAAGAGACGATGATGAGAGAGAAGGCCAGTCTGCCAGGCTGAAATGTCTTCTGGGTACTGGGCCAAGAGCTCCGAGATATCCTTCGTAGAGCTTGTTTAAAGCTCTGAATCACTGTTTTCATCCGTGGTGTAGGTTTCATTCCAACTTTTGGGGGTGGGGGGGGTGTTTTATGCTAACATTTAGCATTAAGGATATGTTACATTAGGAATGTGCTGTTAAATGATTTTTCAATACGCAAAGCATTCCTACTTTGAACACGGCAAATTATTATAATTATAGTATTTAAACAAACCTGCTGATCTGTCAATCTCCCCGTCAGCCAAAATATTCACAACCTCTCTACTGTCTTCATTAACGTTAGCTTTTGCATAAAACTGTATCAACTTTTGCAGTAGAAATATTCCATGCACTTTAAATATCACTGTATTTATTAAAACAATATACCAGATACAAAGTGTGAGCTATTAGGGCTAGGCCTTCACTTTGGACCACTTTGGCTGTATATATACACACACTATGTATTTGGTCAAAACTTGAGGAAAAAACCCACCTCTATGATGATGCTAACTTGTGCTAGCATCCCCATGTGGGAGTAGTAGCTGATAGCGCTAAGCTAACAGTGATTCACATGAACATTTTTGGCCATTCTAGGTTAAACACAGACATTTGAAGCCTCTAAAAGACATTCCATGTTTTACTTGAGGCTTGTGACAGAAATATTAGCATATTTTACCTTGTAGCAGTTTCACATTGACTCTCTGTTATAGAGCTGCTGTTTCATTTCTAACAACCCACTGGTTTGTATTTACAGTCAGTAACATTTCTAGAACTTCCAGAAGTAACTTTTGTTTCCACACAAAATTGGTCGTATTGGAAATCTAAACCTGATTGTTGATTCCAGTGTCAGTTCCTAAAAATTCACAACAGTAACAGGCCTCTTTACTGCCTTTATTAGCGTTAGCTTTTACATAAAACTGTTTATCAACTTCTGCAATAGAAACATTACATGCACTTCAATATCACTGTCTTTAATAAAACAATGTAAAGTGTGAGCTATTAGAGTTAGGCCTTCAGTTTTGACTATAAATGTCAAAACTTGAGGAAAAAACCCACCTCAAGAAGGATGCTAACTTCTGCTAGCATCCCTATGTGGTAGTAGCAGCTGATAGCACTAAGCTAACAGTGATTTGCATGAACATTTTTGGCCATTCTAGGTTAAACACAGACATTTGAAGCATCTAAAAGACTTTACTTGTTTTACTTGAAGCTTGTGACAGAAATATTAGCATATTTTACCTTGTAGCAGTTTCACAGTGACTCTTACTCTGATATAGGGCTGCTGTCACTGTTTCATTTTTAACAACCCACTGGTTTGTATTCACAGTCAGTAACGTATCTAGTTCCAGTGTCAGTTCCTAAATATTCACAACAGTAACAGGCCTCTTTACTGCCTTTATTAGCATTAGCTTTTACATAAATCTGTTTATCAATTTCTGCAATTGAAACATTACATGTACTTCAATATCACAGTCTTTAATAAAACAATATACTCTTTACCAGACATGAACTGTGAGCTATTAGAGTTAGGCCTTCAGTTTGGACTCTAAATGTCAAAACTTGAGGGAAAAAACCCACCTCAACAAGGATGCTAACTTCTGCTAGCATCCCTATGTGTTAGCAGCAGCTGATAGCGCTAAGCTAACAGTGATTCGCATGAACATTTTTGGCCATTCTAGGTTAAACACACATTTTAAGCATCTAAAAGACATTCTATGTTTTACTTGAAGCTTGTGACAGAAATATTAGCATATTTTACCTTGTAGCAGTTTCACAGTGACTCTTTCTCTGATATAGGGCTGCTGTCGCTGTTTTGTTTCTAACAACACTGCTTTGTATTCACAGTCAGTAACGTATCTAGAAGTGACTTTTTTCCCCTCACAAAATTGGTCCTATTGGAAATCTAAACGTGAATGTTTGATTCCAGTGTCAGTTCCTCATTATACTGATGGTTAATCTAACCGTGTCAGGCCTTCAGTTCAGCTCTTATAGTATTAAATCAATAGAGAAGCTCACTTGGCTATATCTACCAAGATGCTGACTGGCCATTTTTCTGCTGGCTGTTTCAAGTATTTAACCCTTTTGTTTCCATCCAAAACTTAACAGAGAAACATGAGCAGCATTGCAACACATGCAGAGTTTAAAGCCAAGTGTGACTCTATGGAATAAAATTGGACACATTTTTAGCTTCCAGATAAAATCAAGCCTTCTCTGAAGGTCTAGATGGCCCTGAGGGCCTTGAGAGCTCCCCCTCAATGAGTTTTTACCTTATACAGAAATTAACCCTCTGAGGTCCACAAGCTCACCTGTGCATCAAGTTTGATGTTTCTATATCTGTTTCTCTCTCTTTGTGATAATAAAATGAAGAAATACGGTTTCCTGAATCTGTAGAATCTGCCCTTTAGATTCCATCTAATCACAAGATCGTACCTGACTCACATCTGGAGTTATAAGCCTATGAAGAGGGGCTGAGATACACGTCATCTGCCTCTCACCATGTGTAATTGGTGGATTTGTGTGTCTGTCTATATTTCGTGTGAAACTGACCAGTGGACACTCAGGAAATCACTAAGCACTGACCCGTCACGCCAGAAACCCTTCATTCCGTCCACATCAGAGACACATGTGAAATGGTGTACAGAGAGTTTACAGCTGCTGAAGTTGCTGCAGCGGTTTTGGAAAGTAGCAATTAAGAGAAGAGTATTTTGATATATAAAACATATGAGTACCATATTCTAATCAAGTGCCTTTAGATTATGCAAAAATCAAGAAAATGCCCTCAGACCCCAGAGGGGTTATGGTTACAAGAGCGATGCAAGTATCACTGATGACCAGTTCTTAACCATAGAGCTGCTCTTGACTGATTATCTTTTGGGTGGTGGACCCCTCTCAACCTGGCAGTGAAGCTGATGGGTTTAAAAAGCAGCTCTGCGGTGAGTATGAGGAGTGAGAGTGTGTGTGTTACCCTGAGGTTAATTTCTGTCTCAGAACACTTTGACCCAGCCCTGAACTTTCTAGGAAATTTTCTAAGACCACACAACACAGTGTTTATCTGCTTTTTGTTTCCACTCGGTGTGTTCGGTGGGATTTAGCTTTTTCTGAAACCGAACTGTCAGTCACAAGGGCGGTAATGAGATGATTGCACAGTGTCTGGGGGTAATGTAGGTGGGGGGCACTTAAGGGCAATAAATGTGATCACAGCGAGCTCTCTTTATTAAAGAGTGCCAGTCAGCGCGCCGCTGAAGCCTGAAAGACTCCTGGATCCATGACGGCCTGGTGAAAAACGAGCCATCAAAGTGTGAGCTAAAGCCGCTGCGCTTCACCTGAGGCCACATAGTCTCTCTATCTTTCTCTCTCTCTGTTTCTGTGTGTCTTTCTTCCTTACTTAGTTTTCTACACCCCTTTGCTGCCAGTCAGACTCCATTGGAATTTTTACTGTATTTTCTTCATGCCTGAGTTTCCTTGTGAAGTCAGCTTACTCTAAATAGAGCTGACAAGTTCACTCACAACGTTTAGAAGTCACAGTTCTGACTGTGGAAAAGTTTGTAGTTAGCAGTTAGCAATTGATTCGGCTATAAATCCGAGTTTAATAATAATAGCTTAGGCTTTGAGTAATGGTGCTTTTTATAGTGCTTTTTAATAGTGCTTCGTTTACGTTATGATAGATGGTCAGTGTGCGAAATACCCCTGTTGTTCGGGGGTTCCATGTTGGTTGGCTACTCAAACATTAGCTGGCTGCTGACTCACTCACCATAGTGGCACTGATGCTAGTTTTAATGGCAGCAAAACTTTGGCTTAACAATTCTTCTTTTGGACATGTTCTTTTTTCACTCTATCCACCAAACAGTTGAGAAATTGGGCAGGTTTTCAGAATGTTTCAGTTTTTCAGAGATATTTTGGGCATAGCTACAGTTGTTAGGCTAACTGGGTGAAGACATTCAGGGGTTCCGATATGTTAGTTAGAGGGTCCTGGACCCCCAAGTATTTCACATGTTGAAGATAATTAAAAGTAAACCAGTTATTGGAACGTTTTCAATCCACCTCATTTTTCACATGACCACAGTATTTCAAGATTGTCCAGTCAGGATGGGAAGTGTAATCATTGCTGTTTTTAGCTAAATAAACTAAAGCATGTCTTAATGTCTCTGAGGCATTCTGTGACCACCTGCAGTTTGTAGCGGCCACTACAGCTGAGTTAAGATGAAAGTGCAGAAGGAACGAGAATCTTACAAGCATAAACCTCTCAAGAAAGTGCAGAGGTTCAGAAGACATTGTGGTTTCATAATGACTCCTTGAAAAAGCCTAGTTATCACTGAAATCTGTGCCCATATAACACAACCAGATGACGGATTGCCGGTTGAATTTAACTAGAGCTGTCAAGATCCATTACAGTGGCAGGCTGGTCCTTTTAGCGTGGTGCTAACATGGTGCTTGGTCACTAGCAGGAATTAGCATTACATTGTACTTTTTTGGTTCAACTTAAGAGAATTATACATTTTTACATTAAACACTGCTGTGTACTGGCATTGTTATGAGCTCATAGGTCTAGGAGATTTTAAAAGAGGTCAATTGCCAACCCAACAGCCAGACCAAACACCATGAACCCAGATAAGATAACAAAATGTCAACATTTTGCTGCTGTCAAAGAAAAATCTCATATGTCCATTTTTGTTGTTTGTCAGTTTTTGACATAATGTAAAAATGCCTGGTGCATTACATTGTGTGTAAATTTCATGATGAATGGACCAAAAGAAATGACCCAAAATTACTTGGAAAAACGTCTGGTTCTATTGACATACATTAAAAGTAAAGTAGGTTTTTTCTTTTTACTGTAAAATGTCCATTTTGGAGATACGAGGTTTTCTTACGACAACAGCGATTTATTCCTTTCGTCAATCACACCTGAATTGCCTTTCTTTACAGGCAACATAGCAAGATACCAGAAAAGAGATATAGTTGTTTACATTAACCATCTACTAGATGAAATATTGTAAGATATAACAGAAGATTAATGTCTTCAGGGGAGAGCTAATGCCCAGAATCAGCTAGAAACAAAATCAAACTAACTTTCCTAGGATGAAAAGAAAGATACAAACAACTACCCTGAACCAAATCAGGTCAAAATGGCTTTAGAGAACAAGAGTTACATGATTCATTACAAAAACAGCAAGGCTGATTAAGACAAGCTGAACCAAGGCGCTGGGTTTGGTCTGGCCAGATCAGATGGCCCAGACGCAACAACCAAAGCAGCCAACCACCATCTTGCTTTCCCAGGCCCTTTTATAGCTGGAGCGCCCCCTGCTGCAGCGAATCAGAAGTCTCCAAGAGCAGGTCCAAGTAAAAGGATAGGTGGGGGCAACTTTTGCCAAAAAACAGATTTTTTGGGGAGCCATAGATACTGAACATCTTCGAACAGCACCGAATATTATATAACAAAACAAAGCACCCTTCTGGCTTTTTTTCCACCTTAAATAAAGAATCAACACCGCTAAAGCTTTCCTCTGATAATCATCTATTTTCGTGACACTGTCACCATAGCAACGTTTCCATGACTGCATACCGCCATTGGCTGTACTACTATGAGGCATAGAAACATTTTTTCCAATGCTGATATTAAAGTGCAGTCTTAGGCTACGTTCACGTTATCAGGTTGAAGTGGCACAAATCTGATTTTTTGCCCTAATGTGACTCAGATCTGATGTTTTCAGAGCTGTGTGGTCACACAAATCTGATTTTTTCAAATCGACCTAAGTCACTTTCAGATGTGCTCCTAGATTGGATACGTATCCGATTTGTGGCCATGCGACCTTAATGTGAACTGTCAGATCAGAATTCATGTGCTTTTTTTTCATTGTGTGTGCACCATCATTCAGCGTTACCATAGCAGCAGCGCCGAACAGACGCTGTTCGCGAAGCTTGTTAGTTTGTGTGCTGATGATGCACGTGATTCGTTCACATGATGTTACTAAGTAGGATGTGCACATGAGAGTCATTTCAGGACACCAGTTTCTTGACATTAATGAGAGATTTGAATCACTTAGCTAAACGAGTGTGAACCATTACACAGAGAGATGCATTTGAGCAAAAAATCGGATATGAGCAATGAGGCTTGTAATGTGAACGTAGCTTCAGTCAAGTTTTGAGAATTCTGCCAACATTACACCTTTTTCTAAAGCATGTAACCGAAAACTCCATGTATATTTTTATAAACTCGTTCTAAGGGTTTTTATGGTATCTATACTTGAAATGGTAAAATAAGTAAATCATTAATAATAATAATTACTAAATAATATGTAAAATCTGCCTATATTTCCCAAAACATGGTGTTACGGACCACTGACACTTTTATCCCACCCATCCTAAAAGTTCCTCCAGCATCCCACCTTCACCACTCCTCCCTCATTTCTGTGTCCATTTTAACCTGATGCGTTGTTAACGTCCTCCGTCTGAGTATATCCAAGCTGCAGTGTCCCCATATCATCTTACTTACTGCTCATAAGTGATCATTATAGAAGTAATCATTACAGTGGGTTGAGGCCTACGCCGAACATCAGTGTGACCTTCAGAGCAGTGATGTTATGTGGACCTCAGTTAAACTCGACTGAAAATAACAGGAGTTGCGACAAGGAGAGAATTCCTTTTACTGTAGTAGGCCTAGTTCTCTCTTCTTGTAGAACCAAGCTCTCTCTTTGTCTTTCTGGAAATGCTTTCCTTCTCAGGCCTGAGGACAGATAAGAATGACTTTGCAGTTCCGCGATTCATTGTCCCATGAAGAAACAGAAAAGAGAAGCACTGAACGCAAATAACAAGAATTCATGTCCTGTAGCCGGAGATCTATTTCTCCTTAAAACAACTTTGCATGGAGGTCACGTTGGGGCATTTGGATTCTTCCAGGAAGCTGCTTTAATCACACAAATGTGTCAGTAGCTCTGATGGCCTGAGGATGAACTGTATCTGCTCACTCAACCTGCCCTGAAAGTACATTTTTCTGCCTAAAGCTATTAGTAATTGTGAAAAAGGAAAGCTGAAAGAAAAAAAAACAAGGTAGTATTCAGGAGGAGGCGGTGGAGCAGTGATCACCAGACCTGATCCTGGAGGTTCCTGGAGTTCCCCTGACTTGCTGATTTTAGAGTTTCCTGGATCCACTCCTACAACTCAAGAAAGGCTTGCCTAGTTACCCTATTAGATCAGGGGATTATGCATGTGAAACAACAATATGTGGGGCTGGTGTACCCCTGAACCAGGTTTGGGAACCCTAATGATGGACTCTTGTCCACAATTAATGTA
Source organism: Colossoma macropomum (assembly GCF_904425465.1). NCBI lineage: Eukaryota > Metazoa > Chordata > Actinopteri > Characiformes > Serrasalmidae > Colossoma > Colossoma macropomum. The sequence continues at coordinate 8,603,917 of NW_023494803.1, forward strand.
CTGGACTTCCTCCTCCCTCGACTGAGCCAGTCAAGATCTTCTGAAGGCATCCATTTGCTGCAGAACATGTGGTAGAATGGGCCAGACTCTTTAGGTCAGTGGGTTTTAAGATGACCGCTAAACACCTGATCCAACTTATTAGTACCTTCACAATGTCTTTTTAGATGAACCTGAGTTGGAAGCAAAGTTAGCCTATTACCACATGCAGGAGCCAGAAAACCGAGAAACAGAAGCATCACCATCACCTCTGAAAAGAAGCATTTTTTTCCAATTAGGCACAGTCCAGATGCTTTAGATTGGTTTCTTTGAGGCAAGCAGGCCACATTGCAAGAATTTCTTTTCCTAACTGAGCCAAACATTTTATTTACCAAATTTGAACTATTGAATCTTTGGAATAAGACTACTGGGCGCTTGGTTGCCCCCAGTGATACTAAGCATGGAATCTGATGGCTTTGAGACAAGAAACATTTGACCTGGTGAGGCAAAACGGGATGTTCTACCAAAACATCCCCTTCAGCAAAGGTGATTTGACACTATTTGACATGTACTTATTTGAACGTTGAACCTGCAGCCCATCCAGATGTTTTTTGCAGAACTCACATTGCTGGGATCAAGACTTCCACAGCACAGGAGCCCACTCAGAAAGTCAAGAAATGCTTGAGACAAAGATGGGGTATATTCTACAAAACAAGTCCTCCAATGAAAGCAATTTGATGCATTTGAACAAAATCTTCACAGACATACTGATGGGCTCTTTCTGAACAGTATTTGGAAAGTGTTGGTTGGCCAGATGTTTCAGCAGATCCAGATACTCTTGTAATCTAGAATCACCATAGTGACCCTGCAGTGACCCTAAAAAACATGGAGAGAACACAGAGAAAACCGGCTAAGGCTCTGAGGTAAAACAGGGATCCTGAACCGAGATGAAACAGTGAACACGCAAATCCATTTTCCTATTCACATCTGTGTGCTGGAATGTGGATCAAGTTGAGGATGAGGTTCTGACAAACGGCTATCAAAGTAAAAACCCATCCCACACAGGTAATGCTAACTATCCTGTGGAAGTAATGGAGTGTCACAGGGGTAGCACAGATTGTGAGCATTCTCAACTTTGCCCTCATTTTTGAACCATAGGTGCTGTATGGTTGTGTGTGTGTGTTCAGAGCAGGAAGCATTGGTGCTGGGGGGGTAATTACAGTGCAGACACCAGCTGCTGTTTCTACATTCCTACACACACACACACACGCACTGATGCTGCCAACAGAGGTCATGACTTGCCTTTGACACGCACACTCACCGGATCCAGTCCTTTGTCCGTTTGTGCTGTTTAATGTCTCATTATTTTGTTACACTTTTATTGATTTTGATTGATGTAAGAGGGAAATTTGTCATTTTGCTGCCTAACAACACCCAGTCTGGGAGCAACACAGTGTTCCCAGCAGCACCACCTGGAGCAGTCGGGGGTCAAGGGCCTTGCCCAAGGGCACAACCAGGTATACCCAGTCAGTCCTGGGATTTTCTCACCTCACCTACCACTAGACTACCAGCAACCCCACACCATCAAGGCTGTTACACACAAAGTTCTGGATCAGTGGTCTCCAACCCGCATCCTGGAAGCAGAATTTAGTTCCAACCTGTATCCGGTTAGCGGCCCCGCCTCTTAACTCTAATACTATCTGATCCAGCCAATCAGGGACTTGAGAAGATGTTGATTAGCTGGAACAGGCGTGGCAAATTGTGGTTGGAACTAGGCTCTGCAGGAAGGTAGCTCTCCAGGACCAGGGTTGGAGGCCACTGTTCTAGTTGCTGGGACACAGCTGATCCATCATCCTGGTTGTCGCCATGCTATGGTTGTTGTCAATGACAAATTGCGGTTGGTGTACAAGATTATAGTTATGCACATGTTGGAATTCATTTATTGATGTCGGAATAAATCTCATGTGTAAAGGCCTTTACATTGTGTATCTATGGCTTGTTCAGTAAAGCAGAACTGGATATTTTCAGCCAAAATTCTCTAACCCCTTCAAAAAGTGAAAGTGATCCTGCAAACAGTATTTAGAACCATTCAATTTGGCCTCAGGATTAGAATCACTGGGGGTTACTAGGCCCACAGTGTTCCTCTTTCACTAACAAGGTTATTAGAAAGAATGTCTACGCTGTCATTTTGCTGCCTAACTACACCCACTCTAGGAGTAACACAGTGTTGCCAGTAGAGCAGCGCCACCTGGAGCAGTAGGAGGTTAAGGGCCTTGCCCAGTACTGCTTAACCTCTTCAACAAAGGTGCGGTGTACTTTCATTATTCTTTGCCATTAATATTGTTATGTTGTTTTTTTTTTAATCTGATGGCATGAGAACAAGTAAACATATAAGTGCATCTTTGATGCCCTCGAAAGCTCTGGGAGAGTCATCTGTCCATCTCCACTGTGCCTTCCTCAAGGAGCTGAGGATGTTGCTGTTTGATATATGAAAACATCACATAATCTATGTAGAAAAAAAGGTTGCTTCCTTTCATATCTTTCAACACATCTTCCACCCTGTTGAAAAGCGTCTGCTGAATTCTTGAGTCCACATGGAAGCTGAGGAAATTTGAATAGTCCTCTAATTGTGAGAGTTGTTACTTTAGGGATGCTCAGTGGGTCTGACAAGATTTCGTTCAGTCCAGAGTAGTGAAGACCTTCACCGCTGCAAGTGTAGGGTATGCTTTCTTATAGGTTTTGGTGTTCAGTCTATGGTAGTTGACGTAAAAGGGACTGATTTTATGACTGCTTGATCAATTACCTGTGGTTTAGAAAAAGGGACTTGGTATGCATTCTTATTGATAAGGATTTCTTCTATTGTGTTGTTTCAAAGTTGTATAGTTTAGTATATCCTGTCATCCTATCACTACAGAAAACTCAGAGTATAGACAGGGAGATTCACTCGAAAGAGGCCCCGAATATTTTGTAATAACTCTCGCTAGGATGAAGCAATCTGAATGAAACAATGTGCAATGTGCTCCTCAGTACATGGAGCTTCGAAACAAGCCAGGATGCCCCTACGATGGAGTGATGAGGTAGGCGCCAGACAGCTACTGCGAAGCTTAACCTCCGTTTGCAACTTCCGGGTGCATACCCCCGTACCCCTTCATGTGTCTGGCAGAAAACGGAGATCACTTCCAGCATTGCATGTAATGCAATACGTCAAGGTATGTAGCGTATTTTTTGGTTCAGATTGCTTCATCCTAAGGGAGTTAAAACAGAATATTTGGGGCCTCTTTCGAGTGAATCTCCCTGTATTAAAGTCACTGGGGAATCCCTTCAGATGGGCACACTAATCTTTGAGTGTTCATCAGGGTTTCTTTGGACAGAGAGAGGACAGGTTGAGCAATGGACAGCTGTTACCATGTACCATCAAAGTAACCACAGTAGCCACGTTTACATGCAGCCTGATAATCTGTTAATAATCTGACTAATAGCTTAATCAGAATAGAACACATCCATGTATACACCTCAATCGGAAGATACTAGTCTAATTGATGCCATTCGGAATACAACCACTATTCGATAGAACAAGGTGGGTAATCCTGCAAATAATCCATTAAATAGAAGAATAATAGCCATGTAAACGCCTGTATCCGATTACATTCCCAGTCGTAAGGTTTAAGTATGTTCTGCTCATGTGCGTCACTTCATAGTGAAAGTTTATAAGGTTTAACATGACGGGAGCAGAAACTGGTCTGCAGAGGAGACAAAGTTTATGCTCTGATCTTTAAAAGACGGCGGTGGGACGGACGTCCAGCTTATGTGTCTCAGAACACGACGTCTTTCTCTCGGCCTTCTTTAATAAGCACAAGTAATAAGTAAGTGCTGCTTGTCTCACTCTGACTGGACTCATGTGAGACTGGTTATCGTGGTAACATCTATACTAAGTGGTTCTCTATGCATGTGCATCATTTTGGATTGGATTACTTGTAGTGAGCATGTAAACAGAGATTTTCCATCAGATTGTTGAGTAGAGTGTTAATAAACATCTCAGTCTTAATCTATAATCGGAATGTATTCAATCGGATTGGCAAAAATCTTTGCATGTAAACACAGCCAGTGTTAGGCTGGTAGCTTTGCTGGTGGTGCTGCAGTGTCGTATATTGATTATGAACATGACTGCTGCTTTTTGTTATATTGAATGTTGGATTGTGCCCAATGGGTTTTTTTGGAGAAAGCCTGCTCTAATCCTAATCCGAACCTCTGATCCTTAGCGTTTTTACACTAACTAAGCTAGTCTGTTTTTAAGGAACACAGAGGCTGAGGATTGAAGGGTATGCGAAGTTCAGCCAGGTGGCATCTTGCTCCTGCTTGATCACCAAAACCCCCCAAAGGTATGAAAAATAAACAGAAAACAGGGAGGAGACGGGTGTGAGTGAAACAGGCAGTTTCGAGTGTGTGCTTGCAGGGTTGGATGGTTGTAGAGGTGCAGGAGAGTGGGCGTGGCCTTTCTCCCCAACTTCAGCTATTACATAATTGCATTTAACCAAAAACTCCTAAGGCAGTGACTTGTAGCCCTGCGTTTGCATGTTTGAGTGTGTGAGTGTATGTGTGTGTGTGTGTGTGTGTGGGCAGGGGAAGGTTGGCAGATGGCTGTAACCTTTCAAACCTCTCTCTGACTGATATATAAATCATTCTTTCTGGCAAATCAGGTTGTTTATCCTTCTGGCAGTGTGCAAAAGTGAGTCTGAGTAGGTAGTCTTTTATCTACACAGTACACGCACACAGGTTCACAAGTTCAAGTGACTCTTGCCTTGACACCTTCTTCTGTCTCATCAACCTTCTTTTCTCTTTTCTCCTTCATTTCTGATCTGCTCTCTTTCTTTTGCATCCCTTCCTTTCTCTGTATCCCTACTTCTATCTTCCTTCTATCCCTCATTCTCTTCCCTTCCCTACATTCCACTTCCTTTCAAGTCTGTTTTCCTAAACTCTACTGACCTTGTCTCTCTCTCAGTCTCTCATCTCTCTCTCTTTCATTTCTCTGCGTTCCCTCTCTCTTACCCCTCTCGTCACCTCTGATCGCTCTGTTACCTTTGACACACACACACATGCTCTCCTGCTGCACATTTTCAGTTTTGATATGTGTGTCTGCCTGCCCTGAAGCTGTGCCGTTAAAGCATCTGCTCAAGAGTGTGCGTCGGCATCTGACAAAACCTTTCATCAGTTTTATGTTTGTGTGTGTGTGTCGACGCTATTTGGTGCAGTGAGCCACATTCCCACCAAAGGCAGGTGATTGTATGGATCCCAATGCTGGTTCAGTGTAAAGTAATGCCGCTGAATGCATTCATAGCCACACACACCTTCCAACAGATCCACATGTAGGCCAGTAAGACTTACATGTCCAACTAGAAGTTAATCAGAACACAAGAAGGCAGGAATTGCCTCTCTGGCTCTACCTGTTTTTCATAAGGGTTTTCCTTTGTTGTCTCCTACAAGAACAGAATAAACACTTCAGGATTTTACCCATTAGGAGTCTTTCTTGGAGCTTTTAGGGAAGGCTTTGCTTGTTCAAATTATCTTTATTTTTTGTTTAAATTGGCAAGTCAGAATCCAAGCAAATTAGTATGATGTGGGGTTCCCCAAGGTTCAATTCTGGTACCTCTTTTATTCAACATTTATAAGCTCCAACTTGGTCAAATCTTGCAAATTCCCTTCACCAGGATGGCGCCACACCTCCAAAAGTGGTAGGGCAAAACATATTGTTTTAAAAACAAAAAAAAAACAATCGAAATGCGATTAGGCCATTGACTAAAATTGGCTTTCATGTTGTACTAATGACATGTCTTTATCAACCTATTCAGAGGTGGGTATTAACTAGTTACATTTAATCAAGTATATTGATGGATTTTTACTCTCCTGAGTATTTTCAAATCATATTACTTTCACTTCTACTAAAGTGAGTAAATTAATCTTTTTACTCTGTTACATTTTAGCCATTTGTATTTAGATACTGATTCCACTTTTTGTGTTTAATTTCGGTTTGTTTTGATGGTGGCAATATTTGTACTGTTTTGTGATTGGTTACATCTCACTTTGAATCTTTGTATTTTAGACCAAAAGAATCTTCAGTTCCTATGCTGATAAACGCTGGATGCAGTGAGAAGTTCCACTGCAGTACAGAAAATCTGCAGAAAATCTTAAGTAAATTTTCGATCTGCTTCTTTTGTATTTCTGCTAAATTTTTGAGAAGGTGTTTTTACTTTCACTTAATTATTTTATGCAGGTATCAGTACTTATATTTGAGTATTTATTTAGGCTACTGCACCCACCTCTGAACCTGATCATGAACAGTGATGGTGTTAGTTTTGATGCTGCTTTAGTAGCTGCAGCCTCAGGTAGCAGTATTTGTTAGCAATCAACTATGAAGAACATCAGGCTGTATTCATGCCCAGTTCATTCTCTAAGCACACACCACAGTTTGTAATTTGTGATAATTTGTCTCTTTTCTTTGGTTCGGATTGTGGACAGTAAGGACTGAGGTGGACTCAATTACATATGTGTTTTTGTTCATTGATCAGAAGTTTACGATGCAGCCGCTCTGTTACTTTCACATTCACCACCACCACTTCAGGAGAATGTGCACCCAGCATGCTCCTCTGACCATCAATGGTGCTGCTGTGGAGAGGGTGAGCAGCACCAAGTTCCTGGGCGTGCACGTCACAGAGGACCTCTCCTGGGCCAACAACACAGCATCACTGGCCAGAAGGGCTCATCAGCGACTCTACTTCCTCCGCAAACTGAGAAGAGCCAGAGCCCCAGCCCCCATCATGTGCACCTTCTACAGAGGTACCATCGAGAGCATCCTGACCAGCTGCATCACCGTGTGGTACTGCGCCTGCACCATGTCCATATACAGCTCCTGTCTCACCCGAAAAGCCCTCTGCCTGGCAGGTGATCCCACTCACCCACTACACAGCTTCTTCAGCCTGCTGCCATCAGGGAGGAGACTGCGGAGTCTCCGGGCCAGGACCAGCAGACTGGGGGACAGCTTCATCCACCAGGCTGTCAGGATGCTGAACTCTCTCCCTACTTTGCCCCCCCTCCCCCCTTCTGCCCCAAAACACACAGAGTTTTGAACCCAAACATAGGTTCCTGACCCCCACTCCCTAATACTGAACTCTGACATGCTCAGGGACTGTTACGCACCCATCACTTTCTGTTATGCACTCATCACTTTAACTGCTCCATAAGCTCAGTCTAAGTGCACTACTGTTTATATTTGCACTATTTATACCCACAAACCTTAATCTGTATGTGCCCCATGTCACTTTAGTGTTAATTTCAGGACCTTCTATATTTATATATTTTTTTATTGTTCTATTTTTCTACAATTAGTGTTTATTTTTACGATTAGTGTTTAGTGTTTTTTTTAATGTCTATTTAAAGTCACACTTTTCCTGTTTACTTTCTATTTAATGTTATTGCTACACCATGGGGTCTGAGAGTAACACAATTTCAATACTCTGTATGTCCTGTGCATATTGTAGTATTGATAATAAAGCTGACTTGCCTTGACCATTAAAACAGAAAAACAGAAAATAGAGATGCTTATCATTTTTGTGAATACCGATTTAAATTTACTTAATCAGGTCACTGATGCTTGGCTGAAAATTTGCTCCACAATCCATAATCAAATGCATATCATGATTTTATTACTCGACCTTTGTTATTTAAAGCAGCTCGCAGTGCAGAAACGATATGAGCGTCTGTAAAGAGTGAAATAGTAAATAGTGTTCATGTCGCTGAGGTTTTATGTGAGTGTTCGAATCGCAAAAAGTAGTGTGGCATTGCCATAGTACTTTGAAAGTGGTGGGGCAAATGCCCGCTCACCACCATCGTTCAGGCGGCCCTGCCTATCACAGTTATGCAGACAATAACTGGTTGTCTGGTGACTAAAACCTCAGACTCTTTGGCTCAATATATACAGCAAATAAACAATCGGATGCTCCAAAATTTTCTTTCACTCAACCAGAAGTAAGACAGATGACAGTAAGTGGGCACGAATCAGCACCATGTTCATCTTTATATCTTTAGTTGTCTTTAAAGAAGCTTTTCAAAAGGGTTTTTCATTGCAGTCTCCTAAACAGAATAAACAAAGAGATTTTAACAGCTAGGTGCATTTCATGGAATTTGTTGGGTAAGACTTTAAGGTGTCTTTCACTGGGTAAGACTGGCTGGTTCAGATCATATTTAGAAGGCAGGACCTTTTTTGTTTCCATTGGCAATTCTGAATCCAAGCAAATTAGTGCAACATGTGGGGTTCCCCAGGGTTCAATTCTAGTGCCCTTTTTATTCACCATTTTTTTAATGCTCACACGAGGTCAAAACTTCTCCAAACAATAATACTAAAAAATTCCATCCCAGTTATGCAGACAGTACCCAGATCTACCTAGCTATATTACACGGCACCCAAGGCCTCATAGAATGATGGTGTCAATATATTGAACAAACAAACAACTCATTTAAAGAAGGAATTGAGATCATTTGTTTGGCACCAAAGCATGAAGGTCTAAGGTCAGTGCTTACCTTGATGTCAAGACTCTAAACCACTGTACTAAAGGGACATAGTGGAATTGACAAGGCTAAAAGTTTTGAGGCATCCTCGATATATGGGGAACCTCCAAGTGTGTCTAGACAGCTGCAGGCATGTCAATGCAAAGGACCTGCTACTACACCGGAAACTACTTTTGATTGAACTGGGAACATGAGCCAAAATGAAAGAAAATGTTTTTTTAAAAAAACCTTTTCATGCAACTCTTCAAAACATAACAGAGAATGAAAAAATGCTTATCAGTTGAACACCATACATAAACCCATTGCATTTTTTATTAAACAGATATGGTCACATAGTGGGATGAACACTGAAAGGGTCTTGGCCAGATGCATAAATTGATATGGCAGATGATGAAGAATACTAAGCACGTGTCTTTGAAGTCACATGCAAATATTACACAGTTATTAACAAAACAAATATACAAAAAATCCTCAGTCAGAAAGTAAAAGTGCTGCTGGTTTCTCCTTCCCTGTTTTCAGAACGATCATTAGCTTCACACGGCAATGATCCTTATTCACAGTTTACATTTCGAATAAACGCAGTTGACTGATTTATAGCACTCCCACAGTATGAAGCGATACCACATTTCTACGTACTAGGGTACACATCTAAAAGTCAACATGGCGAGATAGCTATTCCTTATTAACATCGAACTCCTAGTAACTATTGACTTTTTATTGCTTTTTGTATTTCTTTACTCACTATACTATCTCTATGTAATAAAATGAAACATAAATAGAGCTTATTAAAATTTCTTACTTCATTTGACAAACAAAAGCACATTTTGTTGATATATCACATATAAATGAGAAAGGGAAAGCAATGGCTGAATCCCAAATGGCTCTTTGCTCCCTTTATAGTACACTACATTGGTAAATAGGTTCTACTACATTGGTTCTACACTCAATATGTGCACTATACTGCCAATAAGGAGCCATTTGGGGTTCAGTCAATAGGTGGAATGGAAAAGGCTTGGTTAGCTTTTCTCTAGCTAGGCCTATGGAAGTGCACACATGTCCATGTTTCTGACACTGTTTGACATACGGTCATCTATTGAAATAGACAAACGTATATCACATGGCTAAAAAACAGTAGTAGCAGCCATCTTGCAACCTGAACTTTTTTTTTTTTGCCCATTTTTGATTTTTGGATTTCTTAGTTTCTTTAGGTTAGAAGATCATGCATTTTCGGCAAGTTGGCTAGTTATTCACGGGTTAGTTAACAAAGAAAACCACTGACTTGATCTCTAAATTTAAAAAATGTAGATCTCCCTCAGTGATCGGTCTCTCAAGAGTCCAGTTTAAAACATTGAAGTTGGCTGGTGTTCTGTCCATATGAGGCTTCTCTCCTCTACAGATGAGTGGATTCTCTGCGGTTTCTCGCGTGATTCCTGTAGTTGAACTTCACGTGCAGTCCATTGACCGGATGGACGATCGGCACCGTCTGCATCCTGGGGTATGTCTCCGTGGCCAGTGTCCACTCAGCAGTGGCCAGCAACTCCACGCACAATGTTTTCAGCACAAGCACAGCCAGCTCACGGCCAATGCACCTCCGCACGCCGCCTCCGAATGGCACGTAGCTGAAGCGGCTAGCTCTGCTTTCATCCCGCTCAGGGCTGAAGCGGTCCGGGTCAAAGAGCTCCGGGTTCTGGAAGGCAGGGGAAGTCTCGTGCGTGTCGCGGATGCTGTACATGACGCTCCAGCCCTTTGGGATCTGGTAGCCCTGCAAGCAGAGAAAAGAAGGAGTAATATTAGCAACATCATTACCTGATTAGCTTTTATGGCTTTACCACATCAGTAGTTTATTCATTAAGTACCTCTATAAACAGTACAGTACTACTATGTAAGTGTATTTATGAGTAGGAGTGCAACGATAAGTCAACAATAGGGGCATTTCTAGACCCGTACTTGCACTGGGGCTGTTCCATGGGTGACTGGCTGTTAAATGTAGATCGACAAATGTTGGTATTTCTATGATGTTACATGCTTGGGAATGTCCTTCTTCAAATACTGCTAGCATTGTACTGAGAGCAGTTGCTGTAATCTTACAGCCTGGCTATGGAAACTGAAAGCATCCAAAAGAAAGATACTGGGGGGCTGTGGAAGATGCACTCTCTGTAGTGAATTTGCCCGGTCACTGTGTAGTTTAGCCCAACAGTCAAGGTTAAAATGTTGTTTTATTGTCAATATATTTTGTTATTGTGTTGTTTTCAAGGACACACAGTGTCATTAATGTGAAACACCACTCCTAAGGTAGCATCAAAAGCCACTAGATTGCCCCCTTGTGGAGAATATTAATGCTGCCAAACATGAGTGTGTATGTGAATGAGTTACAAGCCAGATCCATGAGGTGCTTCACACCTAAATATCTAAAAAAAATTCATATGACATATGCAGAAGCCCATCTGCTGATGCACGAAAGATATGTAAGTCATCCTCTAGCACAGTGGTTCCTAGAGTGACCTTTGCGCTGCACATTTCGTATCTTCCAAGCTCTCAATGCACCTGATCCAATGAAGCAGTTAATTTGCAAGCCATTCCTGAGTCAAAGTGGGTGATTTTGAGCAGGAAAACACAAAAATGTGCAGGGCAGGGGGTACACCAGGACAGTTGAGAATGGACCACCACCCAAATAATATCTGGACAACAGCAGTCCTATGGTCATCAACTGGCCAATGATAAGTTAAGTAGAGGGCAACTGTACAAGGCAGATTTTTCTAATAAAGTGAAAACACTCACGTCCAGCTCAAACGTTTGCAGGACTGTCCTATATCCCCCAGACACTGGCGGGAGATATCTGAGCACCTCCTTGACCACGCAGTCCAGGTAGCTGAGCTGATTCAGCTTCTCCAGGCTCAAGTAAGGCACGTGGGTCCGCGAGCGATGACCTTCCTCCAAACAGGTTGTCTTATCAAGCAGGGGTTTGGTTTTGAGCTCAGGACACACCTCCTCCTGGTCCACACACTTTTCCACCTTTGAGTGCAGGCCACTACCCTCGGCACAGCGTGATCGGCAGGATCCACGAGCCTCTGTGATCAAACCTTCTGCCTCGAGCTCGGCCCTCACACGCTCTGCCACGTCAGGATGCCGCATTAACTGGAGGATGAGAGATGTGGCCGCACTCGCGGTAGTGGAATGAGCGGCGAAGATCAGCTCTACTGCAGTTTCCTGCAAAAACAGATATAACTTTTATGGAGCTTTCAAAGTAACCAGTGAATGCCAGGGTGTAACTGTGCATTCTTCCATTTACATTGTAAGGATGTACAGTTACTCCCTGTGGTTGGTGTAGTGTAGTGGATAACACCTCTGCCTTCTATGCTGTAGACTGGGGTTCAATTATCTGCCTGGGTAAGCACCCTGCGCTATACCAATAAGAGTTGCTGGGCAAGACTCATAACACTACCTTTGCCTACCTGTGTAAAAATGATCAAATTGTAAGTCGCTCTGGATAAGAGCGTCTGCCAAATGCCATAAATGTAAAATTCAGGGCTGTTTCTCTATGCACAGTATAGGACCCACATGGCACCCTGTTTTCTAATGTAGTACTTGTTTGAACTTTTGTGTACTGGTTGTAAAAGGGGTGACAAGGTGGCGCAGTGGGTGACGCTGTCACCTCACAGCAAGAAAGGCCTGGGTTTGATTCCATGGCCGTGTCCTTCTGGCCTTTCTGTGTGGAGCTTGCATGTTCTCCCTGTGTCTGCAAGGGTTTCCTTTGGGTACTCCAGTTTCCTCCCACAGTCCAAAGACATGCAGCCAGGCTAACTGGAAACACTCAATTGCCCCTATATGTCTGTGTATCTACCTTGTGATGGACTGGTGACCTGTCCAGGGTGTTTCCTGCCTTCTGCCCAGTGACGGCTGGCATAGACTCCAACAACCCCGATGGATAAGTAGTTTAGAAAATGTGTGTACTGGTTCGAAAAGGCTTCTGATTGAAGGTCATACCTTGAGCTCCTGCATGGTCAGGTTGTAGCTGTTCTCCTTTGCGCCGCTCAGCATGTAGTCAAAAGCATCGCAGTATTCGTCCTCTTGCTCCTGCTTCTTCAACTTCTTCTCAATGATGTTTTCCATGGCAGCATGCAGAATGTCCCGTGCTCTTTTTCCCTAAATAAAGAGATCAAAATATGAAACTCTGTTATGAAAAACCACATTTTTAATGTGAAAATGCAACTTTTTGTTTATTTGTTTCATACAGAGGCTGAACCAGGCATGGGTGGATGTGAATGACTTCTAGCACTGAAGAAACACCTGCAGCGATGAATTCATACTGTTCATTCATACTGACATCCAGCTGTACCAAAGAGTGCACTGTCAATGTAAATTCAAGGCCATACCAAATGTACTGTCATGAGCGGCTACTGGCTGGCCTCTAGATGCTCGTGAGGCGTGGCCATTAGTTCGAGGATGATGGGAGGTGCAAGTCCTCCAGAAATGGGATTTTTTTGTGTTGTTTATGTTGTTGTTCATTAGTTAAGGTTATGCTCTGTGGGTTTATTGTGTTGTTCTGTGTCAGGGGATTTGGGTCGTTAGTGTGGGTTGGTGGTCACCATGTGGGTGAAGTGTATGGCTAGTGCTGACCTCCCCTGTGAGTTCACTGTGTTGAATGTGCCTTTCCATTCTGGAGTTTAATAAGGAGCACCTCTCGTGGTGGAAGCATGGCCTTCCCTGTGTGTTACTCTACGCCAATGCTACAGTATCTTCAATGTACCAGACAACACAGTGATAAGCTTCCTTGAAAGTTTATGTTCAAATGTACGGCCATGTATGGTGCTTTACTTTGTGTTTGTCATAAATGTGTACAAAAGTCCTTTTTACTTATGATTTCAGTTATGATGATGGTAATTTTACAACTTTGGGTTGGCTGCATTAAAGGTACTCACGTATTAGCATGCTAGTAAGCTCTGTCACCTCAGACAGCTAGTCTTTCAACTAGCCACAAAGCTAACTACGACTTGCTGACTCAATATGACTACTGTGAGAGGATCCTTATATTCCGGTTCTTCAATGCTATTAGCTTAGTAACATTAGCTAATCCACTGTCCCATCTAAATAGGGTAGAGTTGGTGGAATTAGATAGAATTATGAGGATTTTTATATGCTAGCTAGCTAAGCTATAAGTATCAGATACATTTGAATCCTTGCTTTTATATGAAATATTGATGTCTTACATTATTTTCTTATACAAAACTGATTTTTTTCACTAACAAAGGTTTTCTTAAATGTAGTTAGCTAGTTAATGTTGGCAAATCAGTTGTCCCAGATATAGAGGGTAGTCTTGGCCAGTTAGAACGAATTATGAGTATCTGTTTGGGCTAGCTAGCTAAGTATGAACGTATGAGAGAGATATTAACTCATGTTTTTAGGTAGGCCAATGTGTTAAACTCACCAAATTAACAGAAATTGTGCGCTAAAGTTTGCCGAAAAATGGCATATTTTAGTTTAGAGAACGTGATACCTATTTTTTACGTAGAATGTACCTGTACAAAACATATAATTTGACAAGAGGTGTTAAATTTTTGCATATGACTGTATATCACATGTCTTATATTTCCTTAGACTTGCCCACTCATCTTTTATTCAGCACTTTGGGGGTTAATTTGCATATCTTTGGTGTTGTTGTTGCTATGACAACCTTTTCTTCTTGTTATGATTGGCCAGCTGATTAAAAATCTGAATAATATCACTCAGTGTTTTTGTAAAAAACCTACTTTTTCCCAAAAGTGAAGGCGTCAGTGTCAAAAAAGTAGTTGCACAACTCTGTGGGGGTCATTTTGCTTATCTTTGGTGCCGTGGTTGCTATGGTAACCTTTTCTTCTTGTCGTGATTGGCCAGTTGATTAAATAGGCGGATGATGTCACTCAGGGCTTTTGTGAAAACCATACTTTTTCCCAAAAGTGAAGGCCTCATGGCCAAAAAAAAGTTGCACAGCTTTTTAAAGCGCAACTCCAATCTGAGAACCTTGCAATTACGTTTGAACACACCCTGAGCTCTATTTTAAAATTGCTTCTACAGCCAGAGCCACCTACGTACGCAGCTCACTAGGTATTATACGCCTATAAAACAGACTATAAGACAGTGCTGTAAGTGATGATGTGATGTTACGATGGGATGTGTCTGATCCACCCTCACTTTTCGCAGGCCGCTGAGAGGCGCGTCCACAGGCAGTGAGAACAGGTTGCTCATGAGCTGTTCGAAGATCTTGGAGAGGTAAACGATGCGCTGCTCCTCCAGCCGCAGGCCCAGCAGAGCACGCATGGCCACGCGGAAGGTGAGGGACCTGGTGGCGTCGTAAGCATCCACTGAACCCGCCTCCGCGCACCACTGCGCCACCTCGCACTTCACCACGTCCTGTAGGCGCAACAGGTAGGTCTCCAGCGCCTCACGGCTAAAGACGCGGGCCAGGATCTGGACAGGACACAGAATGGACGGTGTAGGTTCATTCAGATCTGTCACTGGCTCACTTTACACTATAGGATAAAGAATTAGTCCACCATTTTTTCAATTTTCAGAATTTCTAAGGATTTTGGGTGATGTGAAATGTATACATGCAACAACAGCACAGGGCAGACCCCTGCACAAGCATTTTGGGGGGCTCGGGGGGAAAAGGGCAACATGAGTATGAATCACAGCTAATTTAATTAGATTATATAATGCAATCACTGACAGTATCATTATGTTTCAGATAAAACCGTAATCGTAAACTCTAGAAAGTAAAGAATGTTGGGATAATAAGTATTATTACAACATAATGACTTAATGAAGAGATCATTGTAGCGTGTTTGAGAAATGTTTTCATGTTTATTATGGGTTATTGTTCTACAGCAGTTATTCTTGGGGTTATTCTGCAGTATCGGACTGTGAAAGTGGGGCCAGTCCACCTTATATCTGTTTGAACGAGAAATACTAAGTCAATTAGGGCTCGGATGTGAGTGAGACCTGAGTTAATGCTAGAGCTAGCTGTTAGCCAAAAGTCTAGCTTTCTCTACGGTGTGGCTGGGGCCAACTACAGCCTTTAATAAAGCACATCGACTTGTGCATAAGATGTGTGTCTGATTTAAGCCCCTAAGTGGCCAGAGCTCATTGGTGGGCCCAAAGCTTTATTACACACTTTATAACCTAAGAACAGCTCAGCCAGTTCGCACTAAAGTCCCTGTAGTTACTGAATAATAAGCCTTAGTATATAATAAGCCTGGATTTTAAGGGTTTAATATCAGTAAAACACTACAATACTAACTCACTATTTCAACATAGTAAGTCATGATTTTGAGAAAGTGAGTCATTCTGAGATAATAAGTCAATATTTTGAGAGAGACTGGGCTTCCATAAGTATTCAGTATTAACTGCAGAGTCCATACAGAAACCAATTAAAACCAAAATCCCAAATTTGGGTTTTAGATCTAAAATATGATTTCTGCAGAAGTAACTATGCTTCAGCTCTTGACTGTTGGGTTGTTGCTCACCTTCCTCTTCTTCCTGTGCAGCTCCCCGGTGGAGTTGACCAGCGTGTGCGGCCCCAGGATGATGCGCGCGCTCTGGGGCCACTGCGTGCTCACCAGCGTGTGCTCACCCAGCAGGATCTTCCGCACGTGCTCGGCGCCGGTCACGCGGATAACGGGCTTCCCCAGCAGGTGCGTCTTAAACACGTTACCGTGCTTCTGCCGCCGCGAGATGTGGAAGCTTGAGCCCTGAGAGAGAGAGAGAGGCAGAGAGAGAGAGTGACAGAGAGAGAGGGAGAGAGGGGAGAGAGGGGAGAGAGAGAGAGAGAGAGAGAGAGAGAGAGAGAGAATAAAGTAAATATACTGGAGTAACACTACTACTAATAATAAGAATCAAAGGACGAAACAAAAAGAACATAATAAATACTAGTAATAATAATACTGATTATTATTATTATTATTATTATTATTATTATACAACTACATTAATAATACTAAAGATTTTAATGAAAATCTTGCAGACATTGACTTTCCTTGATTCAAAACATTTCAATATATATAAATCACAAAGGCAGTGGTTCTATATAGAACCATGAACACTCAGAAAACCATTTGAATGTGTAAAAGGTTCTCTATGATGGAAAACCAGTCGTATATGGTTCTTTAAAGAACGCTTTTAAAAAGCGTTCTGTATAGTTCTAAAATGTGGTTCCACTAGTGTAGCACTACTGTCAAAGAACCTTTTTCAGTACTATTTAGATCCCTTTTTCTACCTTCATATGAATATGAATCATGTAAACACAGAGTACCACTTTTTAAAAGGAGAATTCCACCAAAATTTTCAAAATGTCTGAAGAACATACAGACTCAGAGTGTCAGTCACTCAGAGTGGTTTGGTGTGAAATACTCCATTATAGAGGAACTCAGATGTCTTTACAGTGGTGGTGATAGGAACCAGGGGTCACCATGACTACAACACAAATATAGCCTTTTCATTTACTATCTAAACCACCAGTGAACCTACACGTGAGTTTATATATTGGTTTTGATTTAAAAACATAAAAATAAAACAAATGAAAATAGTGGTAAATCATAAAAAGAATGGATTTCAAAAAGTACGTTTTAGGTCCAAACTATTGTAAACTCTTAAAAACAGATGGTTCTACGAAGAGTTCTTCAAGAGTAAAGACGAATAGTTCTTAATAGAGCCATGAACACTCAAAGAACCACTTGCAAGATTAAATGGTTCTTTTCCTCAGACTAAACACAACACATCCTCCATCAAGCTGAAAAACTGTTTCACAATGTAAAAGAACCATTTTAACATGCATAGTTCTTTGAATGTTCACGGTTCTATACAGAACCACTGTCTTTACTTAAGAACACCTGAGGAACCATCCTTTTTAAGAGTGTATATAGAACCACTTAACAATATCATGGTTCTTTGCATGGTGAAATTGTTCTTCAGATTGTTGGAGAATGTGTTGTGTTTGTTCTGTATAGAACTTTTTTGAAAATGGTTCTATACAGCACCATAAAGTGTTCTGCTATTGTGACAAGCTTGACATCGTAACAATAAAAGAACCCTTTTTTGGTGCTGTATGGATGCATTTTTCAAAAGGTTCTGTATGGAACAATATACAACACTTGGAATGGTTCTAGATAGAACCATTTCTTGTACTAAAGAACCCTTGAAGAACCATCTTTTTTAAGACTGTAGATCTTTTGTCTCAGCTGTCAGGCAGCGTATTAAGGCATTAAACTCTCCAGATGTCTGGTTCCCATCACCACCTCTGTGAACAACTATCTAGAACGGAGCGTTTCACATCAAACCACTCTGAATGACTCTGTTTATATCTTAACCATTTAAACCTTTGCAGAAAGTTTGAAAATTCGGTGGAGTTTCCCTGTAAGCGAACCTGAGCGTTCTGATCAGGTGTGCTGGAGCAGGAGAAGGTTCTCCAGCTTCTCCCTGAGCAGAACTGAGGAACGCAGTTCAGTGTGTTGAGTGTCTGACCTGCAGTAGCCAGTGCAGCGTCTCTCCCACCAGCGGCCAGCCCATGGAGCCGCGCGGCAGCGGCAGCGTGCAGCTCCTGTCGCGCGCCGAGCTCCACCTCAGCCCCCACAGCGCGCGGGAGAGCAGCAGCAGGAGCAGGGCGGGCACGAGGGAGCACAGGGCCGCCACAACAAACATCTCCAAACAAATAACCAACAACAACTACAGCCACAACACAAACACAAAACACTAACAGACAACTACCAGACTAATAATCAACACCACAAAATCAATAACCATTAATATAATAAATTAAAAATACAAAAAACAGCTACTTTTACTACAACACAATGGACAAATAACAAAAACAAACAGTCCGCGCGCGTCTAGAGTCCGTCAATGGGACTCTTGATAAAGCAGTTCAAACAAAAAAAAAAAAGAAAAAAGGAAGAAAACAAAGAGAAAAAAATAGAAAAATATTTTCTAAAAATCCTAAAAGTTTGGCGCCCTGTTTGATGGTCTCCGCTCAAATTTTCAATCTTCAGAAACCTGTAAAAAAAAAGAGAAGCGGCTGTTTTAGGCGCAGTGATGAGGTTTAGTGAGCTCCGCTCTGCTCTCCGCTCCGCACTCCTTACTGCGGCTCTCCAGGCTGCGTGCGCCGGCTCGCCCCTCAGCCGCCCGAACACACCCCCCGGGGGCTGCGCTGCGCGAGGGGCAAAGCCGGGCGCGCGCGAGAGCGGAGCTCCACCGAGAGAAGTTTGGAAAGAGAGAGACAGAGAGGAAAAGAGAGAGAGAAAGAGAGAGAGAGAGATCACACTTACCTCAGAGAGAGAGCGGAGCGGACGGGTAAATAAAAGCAACCAACAGGACCAAATCTGTGTGTGTGTGAGTGTGTGTGAGTGCCGAGCGCGCGCATGTGTAGCGTGTATGTGTCTTTAGCGCTCCGTGCGCTCCGCGCGCTTTATAAACATCGGTACTTTCTGAACCACCTTCACCGATGACGTAGGAGGGGTTTTTACTGAAAGTTGAAGAGGTGAATGAAGAGAGAGAGAGAGAGAGAGAGAGAGAGAGAGAGAGAGAGAGAGAGAGAGAGAGAGAGAAGGTTAAAGAGAAGGAGAAGAGAGAGAGGTCAGCGAGATGGAGGATGAGAAAGAAAGAGAAAGAAAGAAAGAGGGGGTAGAAAAGAGAGAGAGAGAAAGAAAGAAGGGAGAGGGAAGGAGAGATGAGTGGATCAAACGGCAACTAATTGAGGATACTGGTAGCTGATCACAGATTATTTCTTTCTTTCTTTCTTTCTTTCTTTCAAGCTGAGAAAATCAAGCTGCTTCAGATCTGAAAACATCCACAGGTGTTTCTGTCCATCCTTCCACTGTGAGAAGACGACTCAGCGCTGTGGGTCTGAAAGGATGTGTAGCTGTCAAGAAGAGCCTCACTGAGAAAAGGAGACACATCAAACAAAGAAGCTGAACAATGGACTGACCACCCCAGAGTCCAGACCTCAACACCACTGAATGTGTTTGATTACTTCAGAAAATGATCAACAAACTTCTAAGACAGAGCTTTGGAGGTGTGTCTGCAGATTTCTTTGAGAAATAAAAGTGAGTCTCCTGAAAAGAATGGAAGCTGGAGTGAAGGTGAAGAGTGGATGCAGTGAATGCTGAAAAAACAATGTTATGCTTAGTTGTTGAGGTTTCTCTGTAATTTTTTGTCAAATACGTTTTCTTTTTTATTTTTTTGGTGACTCTGACAGAGAGCACAGAGAGGTCATATGTTTAACTTTGCTTATAATTTGCACATTCATGACCCCAAAACTCATTATTAATAAACAATATTAATAAACAACACAAAGTTCTGTCGACTCCTCAGTGTTCCAGCATTTACACAACCTGAAAAACAACAATAAAAGTCTTTAAATTGCAGAAATCTGAATCCTCAGAATGAAACACTTTATTAAAACGTGTGTTTTTTATCTCAGTTGCTCCCATAATGCAGTGCGGCACAGCTCAGCGTCATTGTCACAGTAATTTGCTGCGCTATGATAAAAATTGTCTTAAGTGGAGTCGATCTGGCAGTAGTAACAGACAGTGGTGTAACTGGACGGTCCTTCACTCACAGCCACAGACACACATTCTGGCCAATGACAACTGGGACAGCCTCCAGCACCCCCTATCCCCCAACCCAGGAGGATAAGTGTGTCAGATAATGTGTGTTTGTGTGTATATATATTATTGTATGTTGTATAGGAGATGAGGAAAAACATCTGGGTGTGGGATCAGGAAAAAATTATGACAAACAAAAAAACTGCAGCTAATTTAACCAAAAATTTAAAAACACAATCATATATTTTTTTTCTACAGAAATACTCCTCGGATTGAAAAATCACCCAGTTTACAATGTGCTGGTGAAAATGTGGAGATGAGGCAGCAGCAGGAGAGAGGGAAGAATAAAGAACATGTGGGAAGATTAAAAAAATGAACGAAAGTAAGGCGTTATTGAACAGATGAATAAAAAGATGGAAAAAATAAACCAGTTATAAAAAAAAAAGGAAAGCAATTATGCAACAGGACTGAGAGCATATTCTCTCTCTCTCTCTCTCTCTCTCTCTCTCTCTCCCTCTCTCTCTCTCTCCCTCTCTCTCCCTCTCTCTCTGAGTCATGCTGTTGTCTGCAATGTTGAGATTTTCTTTCAACACCTGATGCACACGCAGCAAAACCACCGCCAGCCTCC
The DNA here is from genome assembly GCF_904425465.1 of Colossoma macropomum. Lineage (NCBI taxonomy): Eukaryota > Metazoa > Chordata > Actinopteri > Characiformes > Serrasalmidae > Colossoma > Colossoma macropomum. The sequence goes on from NW_023494803.1 coordinate 8,624,650, forward strand.
TCCACACGCCTCAGCAACAGCGTCACTTCACAACAACAACAGACTCATCAGCCACAATTCAGACTTTAATGAACTCGCGGCTAACAGCGCCACATCTGCCCTGTGAGCTGGACAAGGAAGGATTAAAGTGACCACAAGGCTGTATCCTACTGGAGACAGGAGACCTCGGTTTAGCACTGACAGCATAGTGAACATTCATAATAAAATATTCACAATCCCATAACTAACATACCCCCACATTAACATTTCTCTCATTAACATACACCTTATTAACATACATTCTATTAACATAGACTGACGTATCTCCCATTAACATACACTCCATTAACATAATAACAATAATATTGTGAATATTATTACAGCATGCTATAGTTATATATAAATTATGCCTCACTCATAGCATCATTGTGTAACAGATTTTTTTGGAAAGTGCAGACTCTAAACTTTCCATCCATAAGACATTTGTGTTTGTAAGTATAGGAGGGGACATTTTATTATGATTTGAATTTGATGAAAAGTTATTGTTGCGTGTAGTGAAGAGCATTTTACACTCTACCTGGTTTGTCAGACGCTAGAGGGCGCTCCTGGGTGAATCCAAAATGAATGGGTTCCTATGGAGCTTTTGTGCAAACTTACAGTTTGTCAACTCTTAATCATTTTAAGAACTGACATGAGTTTGCACAGAAGAATCAGCACTCAGTAGCAGAAATGCTAACCAGTCAGCACTCAGTAGCAGTAATGCTAACCAGTCAGCACTCAGTAGCAGTAATGCTAAACAGTCAGCACTCAGTAGCAAAAATGCTAAGCACTGCTAACCAATCAGCACTCAGTAGCAGTAATGCCAACCAATCAGCACTCAGTAGCAGTAATGCCAACCAATCAGCACTCAGCAGCAGTAATGCCAACCAATCAGCTCCCAGTAGCAGTAATGCCAACCAATCAGCACTCAGTAGCAGTAATGCCAACCAGTCGGCACTCAGTAGCAGTAATGCCAACCAATCGGCACTCAATAGCAGTAATGCCAACCATTCAGCACTCAGTATCAGAAATGCCAACCAATCAGTACTCAGTAGCAGTAATGCTAACCAATCAGCACTCAGTAACAGTGATGCTAACCAGTCATTTGTCTCTGCTTGCTGGTTCATGGTGATTAATCAATTACATTAAAAAAAAAATTACTTCTCAATCAAAGTCTTACTGCAAAACAAGAATTTTGTCATCCTGCCTAATATGATCAGGAACATGAACGAACAAGTTAAAAGGGTCTGGATGGATCAGATTTTGGTTTCTAAACTTGAAATGTATCTCTGAAAGGTCTAATGAGACTCTAATGAGTTTAATTCCAGTCCAGAAGCTCTGATTGGGTGAAGGCAGAAAGGCCTCTGAAGAGCTCCGTCTCCAGACTCTATCAGCCTGAGCTCTGTCTCTGGGTCCAGCTGCTTTGAAAGCACTTCTCCAGAGGAAGAATGAGAAGTCCCGTGTGTAAACAGAAGCTTAGCTAGATAGCTAGTGTGGATCCCGGATTAGGGGTCTTCACTAATCCATTAGGACGACACCTCTGACCTCCGGCTCCTCTCCTGTCGTCTCAGGATCAGGAGCTTCAGTCCTGCAGGCCACAAAGCACCGCATGTTACTGCTTTGCCTGATTTTGCAGATTAGCGAGCACTTAGTGAACTATTTTGAAGCGATAGTTCAGCAAAAATCAAACGTTTTCTGCTCTTAGCCCAAACATAGTTGATCCAAAACATGTTTGGTGGCTTCTTTAGCTTTGCCCTGGAGGCTGATGTAGCTAACAAGCAATGGGATCTTATATCCCACCAACTAGCATGAAGCAAACTGCTGTTTTGCTGTATCCTAGGGTTTCAATCATGTGATTTCTCTGTTGTGGCTGCCATATTTGGGACTGAATTTCTGGCTCCGCTGCTCTGCATGAATGTAAGTGGAGGTGAAAGATGGCTAAAATTACTCCCCTTATTTTGAAATAGAAAAAAGCGTTACATCGACAAAGTCAATAAAGTAGGCTGTGATCCTTATAGAGTTTCCCCTGAACTCCTGGTCCCACTTAAACTGGCAGAAAAGCTGCCAAATTTGTGTTTTCCTTTATCTCATACACAATTCTCTATTCTGT